>NC_087176.1:9925000-10030000 GCF_035594125.1 Scylla paramamosain
TATTTCTATATTTAGTCTATCATTCTACGTATCTGCCTACTTACATACCTATCACTCTGTCTGTTTGTCCATACATGTATGTAAGTATTAATGTATGTATTTATATATTTATGTATGTATCTATTTATCCATCTTTCTGTTTGCATGTATGTGTGTACGCATGTATGTACACGGGTATGAACGGGTATATTTCTGCATGTTTGTCTGTCTGTCCGTCTGTCTGTATGTAACTTTCTAGTCTGTATTAATTTAACAGTGTCACGTTTATGGGAAGCAGCACTTTCACTGACGCAGGGGTGGCCGCATGGTTCAGTGCAGTCTGTCATCGTTTACAAATGTGCAATTCAGATTTTTTAGACTTCCGTGCAGAAATTTATCACTTTGAGGGAAGAAAAACATATAGCACGTTTAGAGATCTCAAAAAATTCGGTTATTTTATTTTTCTTTCTTTTTTTTTTTTTTTTACTCACTGTTCAGAATTAAACTCAAAAAGATACCAATTTCTTTCTTCTTATATTTCTATTTTCTTAAAGATCCTCCTGTTCTATTACATCTATTTTTCACGTCAGAGAAGCGTTTGTTAAGAAGCACTGACTCAGAAACAATGGGATCTTTAAATTACGAGCATAGAATTTAATTACTTAAGATGAAGTATTTAGAAGCGATACCTTAAAGAGCATCTCACCTGAGCGGCGGGAGGATAAATCAAGCCTTAACTCACGTTTAAGCTCCCAAACTTCTTGTACCTGGAACACCTGCCCGCCTCCTCCTCCTCCTCCTCCTCCTCCTCCTCCTCCTGCTGCTGGCCCTGTCTGCCGTCCACCTGCTGATACACTGCCCCCTCCCTAGCTGCTCTAACTGCTTACATTATTCTCTCTCTCTCTCTCTCTCTCTCTCTCTCTCTCTCTCTCTCTCTCTCTCTCTCTCTCTCTCTCTCTCTCTCTCTCTCGCCTGTTCTACTCACTTCACTTAATTTTTCTCTTCCATTACTTTTTCTCTCCTGGAAATCTTTTTGTCGGCAGTTTTTCCTCCATTCAGGATTTCTGGTACATTTCTTGTTCTCATGATCTTTTCCTGCTTTAGTAAGTTTCTCGTTGAATTGGTTTTCGTGCCTCAAGACCTGTTTCCTTTCACTGACCTTTCCTCTTCTCTCTACAGCCTTTCCTCCTCCAATTTCCCGTTCATTCGGTGCTTCCTCCTTCATTGCCTTCTCCTCTTTCGCTGCCTTTCACGTTCATTGGATTTCCATTCTTTATTTCTTCTTCTTACACTGCCCTCTCGAGTTGCTTTGCGCTCTCCTATTACCTTTCATTCAACTATTCCCCAATACCTCTGTCAACCTCCTTCGTTTCTCCTTTCCTCGTTGCTCTTTGTACCTCCTGCACTCTCTTCCACATCCTCCTGTCACTCACCCTGATCTTCGCGTGCCTCCTGTCCTTCTGTTCACGGTTTCCACTTCATCTGGTGCCTTAACCCACTCAGACTTTCTCTCTCCCTCTTTTCATGCGTCACCCTCCGTTTCCCTCGACCAGGCTCCCTTTCTCCTCCTCTAATTGTGTTACCTTACCCTCTGCTGTCTCTCCCTTGACCCTCCCACACCTGTGAACATTCCTCCTCTTCCCACGCCACCTGCTACATACTTGTTACCTACTACTTTCCCGTACCTTTTGTTCTCTCTGCTCCTCTGGTCTCTCTCTTTTTCGCCACCCTCTCTCCTGGCACACAGAGTAGGGAGTGCCGAGTGAGTGCAACTACAACGGTCATTTGTCTTACTCAGTTGTGTTTACCCGGAGTACGAAGGCAAGCGAGATAGGAGAGATTTAAGACTAACGCTTTTTTGTTTGTCGCCATCATCATCATCATCATCACGGCCATCATCATCATCAATTATCCTTCGACGCAATTGGACAGCGAGACTCACTCATTGAAGGTTCGGTCCCGTGTGGAGTGCAGGGGAAGGTGCAATAAGAGGGACCGTGCACTTCCTGTAGCTACATATTACTTGTACCTTCACTCACGCACCTGTACGCTCGGCCTGTCCACCTGTACTGCGCCGCGGACAGGTGGAAGACTGTGTTGTTGGGGGTTGAGGTGTGATTTGGAGCTTGAGAGAGAGGGAGAAAGAAAGAGAGAAAGAGAAATGGGGGACGCACAAACTCATTACATTCTTGACTATCCAACAATATTCTCTTTTTTTACCATGCACGAGGACAGCCATGGATATAAAAAATAAGCGAAAGAAAAAGAAAACCCCAGCTAAGTTACCGCTCAAAATAAATAAATAGATAAATAAATAAAAAGCTAGAAAGGCTCAACCATAACCTTCCACACACACCGTAGCGCAGCATCCAGCATACTTCCACACTCGCCCTCACGTGGGTGTCTCGTGTGCCTTTCCTGCTGAGACTAAATGAATGAACCGACATTGATTCGACACTGGTGGGCATGACCTTGCGGGGATTCCACCCAAGGTCAATTTAGCCAGCGACCAATAACGCTAATTACTATACAAGAGAGAGAGAGAGAGAGAGAGAGAGAGAGGAGAGAGAGAGAGAGAGAGAGAGAGAGAGAGAGAGAGAGGAGAGAGAGAGAGAGAGAGAGAGAGAGAGAGAGAGAGAGAGAGAGAGAGGAGGAGAGGAGAGAGAGAGAGAGAGAGAGAGAGAGAGAGAGAGAGAGAGAGAGACTGCAAATAACGCCAAAAAACGCCATTAAATTTTCGCACAGCCGCCTTGTAGAATTCGAGCCCTGGGTCTTATTATGGACAAGAGACACGTGGTGAACAACTGCGCCTCTATTTCAATGAAGGAGTATCAAGACTTCCTCAGAATTTGATTGGTTACCGATTTGAATTCCTTTGTATTTGTTTTTTTTTTATTAAACTTTTAACTGCCAATGCTTTCCTGAAGCTTAATAAACTTCAAGCTTAATAAAACTGTTCCTAAGGTAAAAATTTCTTAAGCTTAATATAACTGTCCCTTGAGCTTAGAAAAACTTGCCTTAACTTAGAATATAAAGTTTGGTACTTCATGTAACTTGTCTTTAAAGATAATATAGACTTCCTCGAAAGCATAACAAAATGTGGCGCTTTACAAAAATGTTTTTCTTAGGATTAATTAATGAATGAAACTATTCCTAAATTTAATAGAGTGTTGTGGCGCAAGGTGAGAGTATTTGGACCAGTGATTCTCAAACTTTGTTGCTTAGTAGCGCAGTAAAGGTACATATTGGACTTTGACGGCGCACCAACCTTGCAGTCGGTGTAGTGCAGGTCAACTGAATGGCACCAAATTCAAGAACACACCACCTATCGAGGAAAATGTACTGACTTGGATGACTTTGGCGCACAGTTTGCGAGTACACACACACCACTGCCATAAAGAAAAAAAAAAAAGTGATTCTGTAGTTCAAAATTTTTCACCTGGATGTATCTATGTTCAGTAAAATCGCGTAGAATAAAAAATAAAATAAAATAATAAAAACAACACGTCCATTCATTATAATTGAGAGTTTCCCCCTTTCTAGTTAAAAATTTCCCAGCCATTAAGCATCCTCATTTTCATGTAATGGCAACAACAACAACAACAACAATAATAATAATAATAATAATAATAATAATAATAATAATAACAATAATAATGCAATGAAAATAATATTAACAACAATAATAAGAATGATAACAATACACACTAAGCAAGGAAACTGATAACCTTAGATAAGGATACACAAGAAAGCCTGCTAAATATATAAATCTTTGCCGTACACATTTTTTTTTTTTTTCGTACCAATATTCTGATTCCGTTGCCTTCCACACCACCTCTTGCCTCCTTGCTCTTCCTCCTCCCCTTCCTTCTTCTCTGGACACAAACAAGATGCAATTTATATGAAGGAAAAATATGTTCTCGTGAGCAAAATCTAAAAATAGCGAACGTTGATGAAAAGGTAAGAAAAGAAGATTAGTGATAATGGAGGTGGTGATGGTGATGGTGATGGTGGTGGTGATGATGATGCTGATGATGCTGATGATTATAAACATACCAATATTCACAAACCATTCATTCTCTCTCTGTTTGCTGTGTGTGTGTGTGTGTGTGTGTGTGTGTGTGTGTGTGTGTGTGTGTGTGTGTGTGTGTGTGTGTGTGTGTGTGTGTGTGTGTGTGTGTGTGTGTGTGTGTGTGTGTGTCTGAATTTCTATGTTCTAGGTATTTAGCTATCTCATCACTGCCTACCTGTCTACTCACCTATCTTTTTATTCATCAATCTATATCTATCTAGCTACATAACTATCTATTTCTCTAACCATCTTTCTACCTGGTAACTAATATCCAACCATCTATCTACTTGCCTAATATCTATCTATCTTCCTTTCTTTCTATTTATTTGTCTGTCTGTTTATCTGTTTATCTATCTATTAATCTATACATGCATCTCTTCTCCAATATTTATCATCTACCTACCTATCGATCTATCTACGTATTCATCTATCTATTCATCTGTCCACTATCTATCTAACTATTCACCTGTGTACCTTCGTGTTACCAAAGCTCCGCAGTGTTCCAGGATGAAGTTTTTGCAAACGTCTACTTAAACTTTTTCATTCATTCCAATCAACACGAAAGCCTTTATACCATTTTTTCCTCAGGGCAGGACAACATTAAGGCGATGAAAAATTAGTTAAAATTAGTTACCTGATGCTATTACCTGATAGTACGCTGAGGTTTTTGTGTGTAAATGCGACGACATGAAAAGAGCCATAACAAAAAGGCTTTCACCGCGAGACGCAAAGGGTTCACTCCGGTAAAAGTCAAGAATAACAATTTTTTTTTTTTCTCCTCTGTCTGACGCTGACTCGCTATCACGCCTGCACATTCGTTATACTTAATGTTCGTGACCCAGCTGCCCTATTTTGTTACTTGTCAGAGCCGTTACAAGCCGATACTCTCACCCTCTGACTGGTCTGCGTACTTTCATCTGTTAGACGTACAGTAAACTGATTAAGTAGTCCTACCAAACTCTATTTTTTAAGGTGTACATTGTCTCATATACGAATGAAGATTTGGTAAGAATATAAAGTCAGTTCCTTACACTTTTTAAAGCAAGACTGGTATGAATAAGTTAGTTAGTGTGGCACTGTTTATATCGTACCAAAACAGGTATTCAATTGTAAGATATCAAATTATTTCTCGACGCGTATTACATTCACTCATAAATGAATAAAGATTTTAGTAGGAATGCTCAGTCAATACGCCGCACCGTTCAGCAAGATGGGAACAAGTCAACCAGTGGGAGAAAACTGACTTTTTTTTTTTTTTGCCTTCACGTATTACATTCACTCGTAAATTAATACAACTTTTAAGTAGGAACACAATCAATTCGCCGCACTCTTCAACAAAACGTGAATAAGTCAGTCAGTCAACGAGAACTGTGAGTGACAACATCGCCCCGTACAGCTTTGCCTCATTTACGTGTCCTCAGGTGGCGAAATTACTGCGCCAGAAGCCATAACACCAAGCACAGCAGATAAGGACGGTGCCTCCACACTCCTAGGACACTTGCCTCACGCTGCCCGCCAGATCCACACGCACGTGACATGAATTCCGTCTTCGTGTGTAACGTGATTCCTTTGACGATCATAACACGCTTGCTGTACTCTGCTTCTGCTGTTTTATATTCTTCAACGCTTTTTTTTCTTTTCTTTTTTTTTTTACAATGTTTCCCTCAACTTTTCTTATTTTGAACTTTTTTTTAACAATCTTTAAATCGACTAGTGGATGTTCTTGCTCTTTTTCTTTATCAGCTTTGTGCCTGTATTTATTTTTCCTACTTAATTTTACTTATATTTCTTCTATCCGTTTTCCTGTATCGGTTCTTCGAACTAAAATATTTTCTTGAATTTAGTTTTTGCATTTTATTTATTTATTTATTTATTTATTTGTTTTTTTTTTTTTACACTCAGATTATTCATACAATATCTAACGTGCTTTTAGTTTGATTGGCGGAATTTTACGGTCAATCTCTCCCTTCACTCGGCCGCTGAACATTTTAATACTATTTTTTCACACATATACACTTTAGAAATTTTTTAACCCTTTGGCTGGTCAGTGTATGTGTGTGTGTGTGTGTGTGTGTGTGTGTGTGTGTGTGTGTGTGTGTGTGTGTGTGTGTGTGTGTGTGTGTGTGTGTGTGTGTGTGTGTGTGTGTGTGTGTGTGTGTGTAATCTATATTTAGCCTACGAGTATTACAGTTTCCAAGTCAAATTCTTTCTCAACAGTATTTTAATGGGATCAAATGTAAGCTAACGTGGAGTCTGGCGTTGTGAATCAGTCATTTTATTGCAAGAGAGAGAGAGAGAGAGAGAGAGAGAGAGAGAGAGAGAGAGAGAGAGAGAGAGAGAGAGAGAGAGAGAGAGAGAGAGAGAGAGAGAGAGAGAGAGAGAAGTGTGGAGTAATCTAGCAAGACACCAGGTGGGTAGAGAGGCAAGTACAGACACACGACCACTACAAACTGGTCAATTTGTCACAGAATTACATTAGACCTTCCCTGGCGCCACTAACAATGGAGTCTTAGGACCTGCTCAAGTACAAAGGGTCTTCTGCACTCACTCACACCGTGTTTTGGGTTTTGCTTTAATCTTAAGTCCTATAGGCAAGAACCGTGGTATTAAAATGTGGAAACCGATCATCTTAGCACATCAGAAGGCTTAGGACTGACAGAACACTAATCACAGACAAAGGGAAGGTGATATGTTACTGGACTTCTGACCGTGATTGTACCCTTGTTTGTATAATTTGTAGCTTACTGCAGTATCATGGTTCAATTTTCTCTTTTTTTACGTGTGATGGAGACTGGTGAGAAAAAGTGAGAAAAAGTTAACTCTCTTCTGAAATCAAAGAAAGAATTTTAACATATTGGTAAATTTACTTTAAAACCTGCTGCTCTAGTTTTCTTCTCAGTTTCTAAAGAACGCTCTTCAAATTCAACAAAATTCATTAGAATTTAACTGTTGTGTTCCTGTTTTTTCTTACGTTTTTATCGGTTTTCATTTCAAAAGAAAGGTGTTTTGTACTGCGCAGTATTGTTCTCTGATGTTTCACTGTAGGGCATTCTGCACTGGGATTACTGTTCCATGTTTTCTCCCGCTTTTTTCTTTCCCTCGGGTGTTTTGTCCAGAACCATTTAAAAATAGGAAATACAAGAAAGAAATAAATACGAAAATCATGAGTGCACGCTGCTGTTGACACTGTTTTGCCTCGGCGGGTTCGTGGCTCACAGTGAGGCAGAGTTGACTGTTGGGTAAGCTCAAGGCCGGTAAGCTAAGCTGACAGGGTAGTATTGCATTCCTCCCATACCAGCCACCTCCCTGACTCACTTCCTTCCTCCGCTCTCACTCCCCTCAAGGCACAAACACACTATGCCTTCTCTCCCTCACAGGTCAGACAGCGGAGTCAGTATATCCACATCAGTTCACTTTACAAGAATTAATTATATTTTATAATCTTTTTTGTCTAAGGCATCTTACACTCTTCTAATTATGGTACTCTGGTAATTAGTTCTAAAGCAGTAAAGTTCGTGAATGTTACCTTTTCTTTTTATCTCGTAAGGTGTGAACCGATGATTTCGCTTCCTAGTACTTTTAAAACTGACATTTTTCTACACCAGCCACACCACCAACCATCAACAAATACACTCACTCATGAACTCTACACTTCTACGCCACTGTTAACACTTCAGCCACTATGTTACCGTCACCATCTACAAGACCATGAACTCTTTACACTTCTACGCCACTGTTAACACTTCAGACACTATGTTACCGTCACCATCTACAAGACCATGAACTCTTTACACTTCTACGCCACTGTTAACACTTCAGCCAACTATGTTACTGTCACCATCTACATAACCTTAACCTTTTACTGCTGGGGATGAAACTCTGGAACTCTGCTTTTCTTCCTTCCCAATACTTAAACTGTTACAAAAGTATCAAGACACCACCGCAATAAAATTAACCAACTATTTTTTTTAATTCTTTCTCGGATGATGACATTTTTTTTAAGTATCTTTATATACAAAGTTTTCATTTTATTTCAGCTGGTGCACTCCTTTTCATTATGGAGGCAGGAAGTTGACCAGAGATAAACTGAAAAGCCACCTTCAATGAAAGTTAAGAGGGAACAGTTGAGTTCTTATTATCAAAACGCAATGACTGGCTGTATCGGAATGACTGACGGAAAATAAAAGCAACGCAGCCATCAACAACTAAAAATATAATAAAATAACAAATAAATAAATAAATAAAAATAAAAGGAAGTAATAAATGCTTCATTCCCCGGGCAGCAGGAGACGTGAGGTGCGCACCTAAGTTGGGCTAAGCTGCTTCATCCAATGCTTCGGCCCCCGGGGAAAAACACTTTCTGGCAGCGCGAGATGCTTCCCAGAGGTCACTGTTGCTTCTCTCGCGAATCAAGAATGCCAGTAAGACGGAAACAGGAGAGGGGGAATGAGGAATACGCATACTTGACTGTATTTTGTTTCATTCTAATTAGTCTCATCCACTCCTTAAGCACTCAAGAGGAAAATGTGAAAAAAAAAGTTATTATTTATCCTCGTATGATTTAGCAATGAATTTAATATTTTTGTTACGTCAGGTGGCTTCATGTAATACTTTCTGGCCGCTGTGCTACACGCATCACAGATATTAGTTGTTTTCATTGCTTTTAACTAGCTATTCATCATCAGTCAGAACTTTCAACGAGAGCACTCATGTTTATCATTTCACAGGAAGGACCTTGACGATTGGTTACTGGTCTGTTTTTATATTTTATTTTATTTTTTCATTAAAATAATAAAAAAAAAACATTCACTATACCACATCCTTAAAGATAATTACAAGAGGTGAACATAGGTAGGTTTGCCAAGTCAGCGTCAAAGGCGTCTTGGTACTCCTGACACACTTGATCCTCCTAAAAAGAACGAACAGTTGCGGCAAGGAGTGACCAGTGACTCGCTCAGCTATCTCCCTTTTGCTTGAAACACTCCGTGAGATACATCACCACAGGGGCAGCTGTGTTACACAACTGCTCATCTAATCCTGTAAACTGCATCCCTCCTATCCTTCGGCGGCCTCACAACACAGGACTTTCTACTTTTTCTATTTTCTGTACACCTCCCTAATTTAAGAGTCAAGCAGCATTCTCAGTCTTTTATCCATTTCACTGGTAAACTCTGGAACGTCCTGCCTCCTTCTGTATTTCCTCCTGGCTACCTTATAAGAGGAAGGTTTCAAGACACTTCGCAAATTTTGCCTCCATTCTTTAAGAGCTGGCAGCTCAGTGTTTTTTTTTCTTGTCCCAAGGCTACAGAAAGGTACAAGGCCATCTTACAAAAGAAAGAGTCATAGTGGTTGTTTAGCTCTTCCGTTATTGTCAAAATTGTATTTCTCGCCAAGACATGAAGACACATGAAGAGGCGACTGTGCTCCAAGAAATGCATCAAGAGAACCGTATAAAGAATATAAACAAAGACTGATCAATGACTGTCCATTAAGGTAGTCAAGATAGATCTCCGTATCGAAGAAAAACTTACTTAATGGTCTTCCAGAGAGCGATAAGTTTTGTGGGGAGTAAGAAATCGTGATGTAGAGTCCCCCTGTCCAGCGCCTCGGATGCCGCGGCCTGCAGAATTCACAAGGCACGTCTTTTACTTCTTTATTTATTTATTTAACATGTCAGGAGACTGGCCATGGACACAAAACAGATAAAAAAAAAACACCTACAGTGACGCTAAAGAAAGAAAAAAAAAATGAAAACAGAAGGGACACCGCGAGAGCCAGCCAATTTACGCAGTTTTTCAGGTGTCTTGATACTCCTCTTTGGAAACACCTCAGTTCGTAAGCAAGAGATAATTCTGAAACAAGAAAATAGTTCCAGAGTTTAAGTATACGTAGGAACCTTTTTATTGTTCTCGTGGTTATTTATGTCAAAATGTTCCACGCGGCAGTATCCCTTAATTACAAGAAGTAAAAATTAAACATGGTAAACCGGAGTACATTTACCTTATGGCTCTTGATTTCCTTTATTTCACAGTCCCTTTGTGTCTCGTCAGTTCCGCACACTGCAGATGCTATGGACTTGCTTACCTGAGGGGGATAGAAATGTGAAAGATTAGGTTTAAGTGGCACTGTTAACTTTAAGGTAACTCTGTAAGCAAATGTAAAAGCGTGTCTTATTCGCAAGAGTCTGACCACGGCACCAGAAGTAATATTAGAAGTAATATTATCAGTGGCGGGAGCAAATGTATTAATTCTAAGATAATTAATTACAGAACATGTTGCTTCGTTTGAGTAATTCGATCGTTTTCGTGAGCAGTAATATAACCACAACCCCCATATTCATGAAACGGTCTCAGCAAGTCTTACCTATGAACTGAATCACAGCGAGGGAATAGTGGCGCATTTTGATCATAACTTAAAAAAAAAATATATATATATATATATATATATAATATATATATATATATATATATATATATATATATATATATATATATATATATATATATATATATATATATATATATATATATATCGTAATCCGTGTGTACTGCTACGCATGGGTTCTTCCAGTCTCCGCGTGGCTAGTGACAGACGCTCCTAAACATCATCTCCTCCAGCAAAGAAATACCCTTACCTGTAGGGACGTAATAAATAAACATTGCTGCGTAAAATAATTCATCAAGGGATATCGACCAGACCACGTAGGTATTCTCTTGATGTGCTGCCTTGTCAGTCTTATAGAAAACGAGTGGTTCGGTTTTCGATATTCGCAATCCAATATAAATCTCCAAATACTGCTGTTCTTGTGTAGTCTTTACACTGTGCATTTTCTATAACTTGGTTCTCTTAAGATACAATATAGCTGAATATTACGAAATGGCCTTACATCAGGGGAAAAAACTTCCCGATCATTATTTTGCTGCAACATTCTGATGCGATTGGTCAATTAAAATTTCCCTTAGCTTCTTACCTTGTCTACAATCAATTCCCTTTGTCTAAGAGCTTTCTTTTCCTTGCATTTTATTTATCACCATCCCAAAACTACTCCTATGTTTGTTAATACTTAAGCGCATCAACAGGGTTTAAAGGAAATGAATACAATACTATCCACTGTCTCTCTCCCTCAGATATATTGTATATATATATATATATATATATATATATATATATATATAATATATATATATATATATATATATATATATATATATATATATATATATATATATATAAAAAAACGGAAATTATTTATTAAACCTATAAAATGCTATCAACAACAACCTTTACTTAGTGCTGAAGTGATTGAAAAATAACAAAATAACTGAGCGCAACACAGGAAATGGTTTTGCTTGACGTATGATTTATGATACACACTTAATACTATGCTGTGTATCCGTCTTACCTGCGACACCTGCCATATTGTTATGATGAATACAGAACTGTAAGCTTTGAACTACTAGATCACTACTTTTTATTGCCAGTGTTATAAAACTATGCTTTATACTTCCGTCTCAACATTTTATCAAACGTGAAGATAAGCCGTAGCAGCAGCACCCCTATACTCGCCCTAGGCTAATCACCTTCAAGAGTAATAAAAAATTAGCAATATTTTTTTTTTCCACGAGTTTAATTCCTCGTGATTTGTTGTTGTGACAAAGAGCGGAGCGGGAAATCATTTAGTGGTGAACTTCAAGTGTTGGTGTCCAGGGAGGGATTAGTTTCCACCCAAGTTCTGACAGTGGCTCATTACTTTTGATGGGCAAGGAAAAAATGCGATGTTGGGAGATTTATATCCAGAATCTACTAATTACTCTCTCTCTCTCTCTCTCTCTCTCTCTCTCTCTCTCTCTCTCTCTCTCTCTCTCTCTCTCTCTCTCTCTCAGCTAATCACACACCTCGTGTACGTCAGCTAATTAGTGTAATTTTATGTTCCAAAGTTTAAACAAAGTCGATTAAGGTACAGCGCGGGACAGACACTCCTGCTGTGAGCGTGGCGGTCCCCTCTGTGGTCACCTGTGCGGCGCCTTGCGGGGCAGAGTATGATGGCTGGATCTGTCTTCCTCAACCACAAACACGTGATGATTTTGGCTAAGAAATGTTTACAAAACTGATTTAGCAACAGAAATTCATCCCCTGAATCATCCCAGGCACTGCTCAAGGCTCTCCGACAGACACGCAGCCTTGTGAATCTGTGTTGCTCTTACCAGGCACACAAAGCACCAATTTACTGCACAAAGGCATGTGAGACACAATGATGCCCTGTTTGTTGTTAACGGACACAGGGACGCTCGCTGGAGGCTGCACTGACCACTGTCCTCTCCTCTCTTCTCTGCAACTGCCGACAGATTCAACAAAACGCTTACGACAGTTTAACAAAGTGACTCGCCAGATTTTCAAGCACAGTAAATGATTTAAATTCTGGACTTATTTCAGGAGACAACATTATTCACCAAAGAGACGTCTCACTCAGACAGCCTCGCCTGAAGCCACGCAGACTTGTTAAATGCGCCTTAGTCATTGTCGTACACAGTAACAAAAAAAAAAAAAAAAAAAAATGGAAAAAAGAAAAATCGAGAAAATGAACGTTATGTAAAATCTCAAACGCTCCGTAATGACATTAATTACCTTGGCCAGAACTGGGCGGGATAAAAGTGAAAAAAGAGTGAAGAGTCATGCTGGTCCTCTTCCCTAAAGCCATAAAAAAAAAAAAAAAAAAAAAATTGGATCGACCGCCGCACCGCGTGGTGTGCGCATTGTTCCGAGGATGAGCTTAATAAAATACCGCGCGCTGCCCACCTGAAAAACGCAAAAAACGACCCTTATGAAAAATAGCACTTCCCAATACACCATAGTAAAAATTACGAACAAAAGCTCAACCAGACATAATTTCCAGCACACGTAAACATAAACAACTCTGAAAAAAATACTTCATTCCATGCAGTTTCAGCAGTCATGGACAAGAGTCGAGCAGCGCCACGCTCACGTCCACTGTTCAGCGTCCCCCTCAACCCAGTCCTCTTATCCGCCAGGAACTTATCTACTGTCAGGATTTGTAAGGAGATTGTCACTACTTCTGAGAACTTGAGAGAGGGAAGACGCGAGACATGGAAGAAATGAGTGCAGATTTTTATTTTATTTTTTTTTTTTTGTGTGTGTGTGTGTGTGTGTGTAAGAGGGGCATCGGCTTAGAGCAACAAGAGGTATATAAAAAGACTCACTATAGCTGCCAATTCCTATGAAGTTAGAAACTGATTATCCAGAATCTGAGAAGCGTCTAACTGTGTCTTGAAACCTTCCTCTTGTACCACTTCTGACCACACACACACACTAGCAGTTCCTCTTCTCCTGTGAGAGATAACCTACTAAACCCGAAGGAAGATATATAGTCGAAATTCCTGGGATAATATGCTAGTACTCCTGCCTCAGCCTGAGTTACCCTTACCACCTTTCCCGCCCTAACTTACTAACTGGCATGGACGCGACCAGTTGTAGCACGGCCTGAAGATGGCGCGGCGGTGTCTGGGAGGCGGTGTGAGAACCAATATTGCCCGCCGGTCGCCGCTGTGTAGATGTCGAATGGAAATCCCAATTAAAACCAAGTGTCCAATCAACCAGAGGAGAGAGAGAGAGAGAGAGAGAGAGAGAGAGAGAGAGAGAGAGAGAGAGAGAGAGAGAGAGAGAGAGAGAGAGAGAGAGAGAGAGAGAGAGAGAGAGAGAGAGAGAGAGTAGGGGAGAAGGCAGAGAGATAAAGAGACAAGGAGAGACAGACAGACAAGCACACACACACACACACACACACACACACACACACACACACACACACACACACACACACACACACGACCTCAAAAAAAAAAAAACCACCGTAAATGGAGAAGAGAATGAACGCAGAAGTGAGGGAACATGACCAAGAAAAAACGATTACGTAACCAAAGTGGGCAGTAATATGAACACAGACAAATACTACTGAATATTGACAACCACGTGTAGGTAAAGCATCATTGACTCGGTAAGCTCATGACTTTCTCTCAGCAGTAACCAAACGTTAATAAAAACCTGAAGAAAACAGATATACAGATCAATAAAGAGAATCTATTTTTAACCATGAAATACCTACTCATCTTGGACACCTGAACTAGGAAAACATAGGAAATACTACGAGTGAGAGAGGTTTGGCTGGAAAAGTAATTGATACGAGAAAAATCATCACGGAGACCACTTTAAGGCCTCCTCCTCTAATACCAATACGAAGACGGCGGGAGTAGACAGCCTGTGTAGAAAAAGAGTCAAGGATGAAGAATAGCGTAATAAAGATGAAATACCGCCTCCCCCAGTCGTCCCTATCAGCTGCGCGGGCCATTGTACGGGCGTGAGGGTTGTGGTCGAGGAGGTGAAACCAATTCCACGCCACGCTGCGTCAGGACGTCTTGGGGGAGCAAATCTAGCCTGGTTCCTCTCAATGGACCTTCCTAATATGTTTGCACTGAATAACGCTTTCACTAACTTTGCTATAGTCACCCATAACTTTTGGACTCCTCTTTCTATTACACGCTTCTAATCTATATATATGGACTTTTCTAGTATGTTTGCACTGTCAATTTTCTTTTTCTGTTATTTTCACATAATCATCCGCAACTTTTTTTGGGCTCATTATCTTTCTCTATTATACGTTTCTAATCTATTCCTGTGGACCTTCCTAGTATATTTGTAGTGTCAAGCTTTTTTTTTTTCCTGCAACTTTCACATAATCACCCATAACTTTTTTACACATTCTCTTTTTCCATTACACGATTTTAACACACAATTGTAGCCCATATCAAACGTTCTGCCCGTTTTCTCTTTTTTTGTGTCCAAGCAATGTTTTCGGTTGCTCTAAATGTCAACAAAAGACCACAACAGCAGGAAAAAGTGGTATAGTTCCACTCCTCTGATTATTGAAATACTTAAGACTCATCACAAGACAGTGTTCCATTAACGTAAATTTACATATATTAACTAAGAGGAAAGTTACTCAAATTAAGTGGAAAAACACAACATTCCACAGTAACAATTTGCATGTACGGCTCACTGTCCGTCAGAGGCAACATGGAACAAGTATTGGCTTCGGTCTCCTGTTTGCAGCACTATGGCGTAACTGTTTTTATTTCATTCATTTATTTATTTATTTTTTTTTACATATAAACTCGCATAACGTAAGGGGTCAGTCCCATGATGCTCACGTCGATTTCCATACAAACCCTAAATGAAAAACTATAATGTGCGTGTATACTCCAGGGATGTCAATGAAATGATATTGCTGTTCGGGTTTCTGAGTGACGGTAAAGCATTTGTTGTGGTCGAGTCATCTGTTGCATTAAAACCAGTACTGAGAAACGCTTTGCTCTGTCACCACAACTATTTCCAAAGACCACAGAGATGACTAGTCGGGTTCTCAAGACTGTTACTACTGTCAATAATGTAGAAATCTTGTCGATCTATCATTAAAACAATAAAGAGACACTTGAAAACCCGTGTACCTTCAAGTAAAGCCTTTTAAATTGTGCAGAGTTGCGGCGAGGAAGTGTTTCAGCATACGGTTGTTTGCAGTGCATTATCTTAGACACACAAGCACTATGCCCCTCTCTCTGGCTGGGTGTGTAGATCTTGTCACTCCGCGCCAGTCTTACGGGAGAGGCAGTAAGGGCTTGAGGAAGGGAGGTTATTGGAATGGGAAGAGTGTTAGAGCTGGCATGTCGTGTTGAAAGGCTGTGTTCTGTAAATGTGCTTTTTACTGTGTCTGGCAATGGTAATGCCTGAATGCACGCAGGGGTTGAGAGAGAGAGAGAGAGAGAGAGAGAGAGAGAGAGAGAGAGAGAGAGAGAGAGAGAGAGAGAGAGAGAGAGAGAGAGAGAGAGAGAGAGAGAGAGAGAGAGAGAGAGAGAGAGAGAGAGAGAGAGAGAGAGAGAGAAACGGGCAGGCAGACAGATAGACAGACAAAGGATAACAGACAGACCGACAGGTAGACAAAGAATGAGAGAAATAGATAGACAGAAAGACGGAGAGACAAACAAGCAGACAATAACAGACGGAAACAGACGGACGGGCAAACATAAAAAAGCGAACAGACGAAAATAGAACCTCTCAGAAATACAGACAGACAGACAAGCAGATAGACAGGTACTTAGACAGAGAAGCGAAACACGACTCGTAAATTATCTTCCTTCTGTTTCTCTTCCTGTCATCCTGCAAGTTAGTGAGGCATGGACAGGTGATAATAAACAGCACATTTGTATCTTTTTCGCTGCAAATGCCTCCTCTAAAGGCCCATTTATCTTTGCTTGTAGGCATTATCTTCCAGTTCAATTATGGGATGAATACAACACACTAATGAAATGTATAGTGATGTAATACTTTAATACGAATAAATGGACTTGCATAAAACAGTTTTCACGGGTTATTAGGCTGTTTCGTGCAGGATTAATGGCGTTCGTGCAGTTACGTACACTTATCACACACACACACACACACACACACACACACACACACACACACACACACACACACACACACACACACACACACACACACACGAAGCTACATATATCAGTATTACATGAAAGTATTTTGTTGATTATATTTTTTTTTACGTTCTCTCTCTCTCTCTCTCTCTCTCTCTCTCTCTCTCTCTCTCTCTCTCTCTCTCTCTCTCTCTCTCTCTCTCTCCATATCACCTCAAGTTGCTATTACTGGCTCAACAAGTTACGTTAGTGGTTAGAATAATTGTCAGAAGGCATTTTTATCGACGTCAGTTTATCTTCTAAGCTGAACGTAACCCATACCAACTTGGCAGCTGCTTTTCTCGTGTTCCTTTCATTTTCAAGCTTTTCTGGATAATCCTCTCTTTCTTCTTGGTGGGAGTTGCGCGATTCCCTTTCATTATCGACACTAATGCACGCAACACCAGTAGGAATTTGGATTTCAGGACGTACTATTTGATCGGACACGCACGCAGGCACTCAAGAGATAGATAGATGGATAAGTGGTGTACTGACGACGAGCTGAGTACAGAGTTATAAGTTATCCATTATTGCACATTGGCTAGTTGTAGTCCAAGGGAAGATTGACGTCACTTACACAAACATTGACAACTACAAAACAAATTACATAGCCAAAAATATCATGAAGATTTACAAGTTTAACTCTTTCACTCATAATGTACTACAACTTTGATATTTGTTGTACTATAGTCTAAAATACGTCCTTGTGTACCCTGGCAGAGATGAAACTGTTATTTATATTTCCTTTTCTTGATGTCCACTCTAAATCATTTATCACAGTGACCTCAATGTTAACAAGAGACGACCATACCAGAGAAAGGGTTAAATATCTACAAACGTGAGAGCCAGACTGACCTTCGGAAACTTCGGGGACGCCACTCAGCCACACACAGTTCAGTTAAGAGTAAAACACTGGCGGGAAGGAACAGACGTCCGGAGATGCGACTTTAAGAGTTTTTACTCCCTTTATTCTTTTATTTAGGTAAGGTGGATGTATTTTTTCAGGGTGTTGTGAGGCGCTGGTGGGCTGAATTATGTCCTCCCTTGGGTGTATTTTTATAACTTGTACCTCTTCCTTTGGCTTGCTCTTTCTTTCTTATTTCTTCTTGCTCTTGCACCTTGGTTTTCATTTTCCTTTTGTTTTTGTTTTCCTCTCTTCTTCCTTCCTCTTCTTCTTGTTCCTTTGCTTTGGCGATTAGTTTCCAGTATCTCCTTCCTTCTTCGTCATTTTTCTTCCTTCGATTTTCATTTCTAATTATTGTTAGTTCCCCCTTCCTTCTTACTTTCCTTCCTTCACTCATTACTTACTTCTCTCCTTCAGCCTTCTTTTCTTCCTTTCTTTCCTCTTGATGCTTACTTCTCATTCATCAAGGCTTGTTACCGAATCTTTCTTATTTTTCAGTACTCCTTTTTCTTCCCTCCTTTCTTTCTCTTCGGCTTGTTTCCTCTTCCTTGCTCACTTTCTTAGGCGCGTAATCCTATCTATTCTCTCCTTCCTCCTTCCTCCTCTGTGCTCCATTATCAAGACAATTTGCTCCTTCCTTTATTCCGAGGTGATAAGTTTCCAAGGTTTGTTATCTGTCTTTCTCTCATCTTTCTCGTTTTTCTTTTCTTCAGAGGTGTTATCTGATATTCTCACTCCCTCCTTCCTCTTCGTTTTTTGTATTTTTCTTCTTTCAGCCAACGTCGAAGTCAAGGTTAATATTATATTATGATATGCTTCTACGCGGCATCCCGACCACTTTCAAAAGGCTCTAGTTGAAGTTACACGGGTTATTGACAGTGTTTTTATAGTTCTAATGACAGATCATCGGGATTTTTACATTATTAAAAGGAGAAACACACGTGAGTACCTGGCTAATCATCTCTGTGGCCTTTGGAAAATAGTGATGAGAAAGCGAAGAGTTCCAGTGTGTGTGTGTGTGTGTGTGTGTGTGTGTGTGTTTGTGTACTATCATACTTTTCACATTTTCATCCTATATTATACCAGACTAAAGCATTTACTTCTATACTTTTCTATTACCATGTTATGCTATTGTAGGGTAGACTCTACTGTACTATCCTACTTTCCTTAACTCCGGGGAATTTTCTACTCTTCGGCAAAAAAAATGCATAAATAAAATAGTAAAGGACTTGAGCACCGGACAGAGCGAACCACCATCACATCCGTCTCTTAATTACTCGGTCAGCGCTTTCCCTTTTCCATCAAGCGCCACGCAACGAATAAAAGAAAAAAATAAACTTCGTACTGGGAGAAACTACGACAAAAAAGTACCATTTCCTGAGGGTGCCCACTGCTGCAGCCAGGCTTTAGCAGCTCATTCAGCCACTCACAGCTCGTTCCTCTCTCCTCTCTCCCTCTCTCCTTCCCATCCTCATTCACAATGTAGATGGGGGGAGTTAATTCATCCATAAACGCTTCTCTAACTAATCAAACGTTTGCATGGGGCACTTGTAGCATAGCGAGTCTCTCCCCTTCACTCCATTCCTTCGTATTATAACGTGTATTTATTCTTCGATTGGTTATACAGCTTTTGCTTCGCCTGTTGCTCTCTGAAGAACATCATCATGCTGCCGCCATCAAGGGGAGGGCGGATGAGAGCAAGGGCCCGGATGTTTACTCTAATTTGGCGAGAAACAGAGAGGTGCACTGGAGTCATTCAGGAGTATTGGTGATCCAGTCCGTTTTCTATGTTTGGGTAAATAACACGTATAAACATGCCTCTTTTTCCCGAGCCTTTGATGGCGGCTCGTCTGCGTGTGTGTGTGTGTTTTGGATGCTGATGCTGAGTAGGAGGAAAAAGAAAGAAGAAGAAGAAGAAGAAGAAGAAGAAGAAGAAGAAGAAGAAGAAGAAGAAGAAGAAGAAGAAGAAGAAGAAGAAGAAGAAGAAGAAGAAGAAGAAGAAGAAGAAGAAGAAGAAGAAGAAGAAGAAGAAGAAGAAGAAGAAGAAGAAGAAGAAGAAGAAGAAGAAGAAGAAGAAGAAGAAGAAGAAGAAGAAGAAGAAGAAGAAGAAGAAGAAGAAGAAGAAGAAGAAGAAGAAGAAGAAGAAGAAGAAGAAGAAGAAGAAGAAGAAGAAGAAGAAGAAGAAGAAGAAGAAGAAGAAGAAGAAGAAGAAGAAAGAAGAAGAAGAAGAAGAAGAAGAAGAAGAAGAAGAAGAAGAAGAAGAAGAAGAAGAAGAAGAAGAAGAAGAAGAAGAAGAAGAAGAAGAAGAAGAAGAAGAAGAAGAAGAAGAAGAAGAAGAAGAAGAAGAAGAAGAAGAAGAAGAAGAAGAAGAAGAAAAGAAGAAGAAGAAAAGAAGAAGAAGAAAAGAAGAAGAAGAAAAGAAGAAGAAGAAGAAGAAGAAGAAGAAGAAGAAGGACTACGGCTTGGGGTGGCAGTGAAGGTGATGGTAGTGGAGGTGATAATATTAGCAACTTTAAACTAAGAATCTACTAAAACGTGTAAAATATTAAAGAAATTTCCAAGCGACAGAAAAATTATGTGTAAAATTCATTAAACTTGCATATTATGAAGGTGGCGGACTGATGGTCAGGGTGGTGGTGGTGGTGGTGGCGGTGAAGGTAGTGGTGATGGTGGGAGTAGTGAAAGACAAAGTGAGGCAAATAGTGGGGTGCTAAGTATGACGGATGTCTAATTACTGAAAATTCTGCATGAGGAGAGGAGGAGGGACACGTTAGGGCATTGGGGCGGAGACAGGTAGCGGAGTAAGTGTCTACATAGAGAAGCAAAGTTAGCAAGCATTAGCAGAAGTGACTTAAAAGGTAGAGGCTAGCAGATTTGGGTAGAGGTTCCTAGAAGTGGTTTAAGATGACTGAAGGAAACAGAAATGGAAAAATATCCGTAGAGAAGGATAGAAGTTGGTAGATAGATTGATAGGTGGTAAAGACACGTAAAGCTTAAAAGTGGTTAGTAAACATGGCAGAAGTTGATGGAAAAGCTGAGACAAGGTGGTAGAAATGATACAGAGGTTGACATAAAGCGGTAAAGATTGATGAAGACATGTAGAGGCTAGCAGAGGCAGTACAATTTGCCAGAAGTGGAAAGACTAATTTATGTCCAGGTAGGAAGAGAAGAAGGGCCCAAACATCACCACATCGATAGAGAACATCCCAAGAGACAAACCGCAGGAACAGAAATTCAACCAATACGAACATGGGAGAAGATGAACAGTTAAATACCCCTTGACTTACGGACTGGCATGGTAGAGGTGGTGCTGCCAGTCGCTGCATGTGTATGAAATTTAACAACCAAGGGACTCAGGGGAAGGAACAGCCTGGCACCGTTTAGTTTATAGATTATCGCTGAAGGGGACGAGAGGAGAGGCAATGTAGAGGAAACAGGAAAGTGTAAGTTCTCTGTCTATAGCTTAGTATGGGAGAATGAGTTATTATTTCGCAAGTTACGTGTGCAATTGATATATTAATGTAAAACTTTGCTACCTGCGCTCATCACCTTCGAAACAGTCCATTATCAGTTCTCAAAATAATGACTTTATTTTTCAGTTTGTTATGTGGAAGTGATGAAAAGGATTGAATTATTTTATTTTTAAATAGATTTTCAATTTTTTTTCTTTTTTTCTTCTTTATAGGAAGGTAATGGCAGTTATTTTAGTTATTTAGCGTTAAGTGTCTACCAGGTCTTCACTTATCAATGTATTCATAATTGTAATAAGCGAATATATTAGCAAAAGCTCCACAGTTGACGAATTTCTCGCCTACAAACGCTCATAATTTTACATAACCACCGTATAAATTTATGAGTCACTCCCTTTAAGATATTTGTATTGAAGATGAAAACTTTACAGCAACAATATCAACTCTAGAAAACACAAGAACACACACAAAAAAAAAAAACACAAAAGGAAACAGCAAAGAGTCCTGGCTGTATAAAACTCACGTACTACCAATCATTACAACCCATACATTTATCTAATATATTTCTAAAGTTCCCTACTGATTTAGCATTAAAAACTTGATTACTTAGTTCATTTCCGTCATCACTGCGTCTTTTCCAGTCGTGTTTTACAGAGACACAGCTCTATATCATCTTTTTCTAGTATTTTTTTTTTACCTTTCTGTCCGACACATCTTTAGCGTTTTCAAATGACATTTAAGTTCCAAGCTTTACACAGAACACAGTGAATATCTTTTGCATACATTTTTTTTTTTCAGTCTTTCATTTCATCTTTCACCTGTAAAATATCCACGAGTGAGCTTTATCTTTTTCTAGTATCCTTTTCCCTCTTTTTCGTCTGGTCTTTAACGTTTTCAAGTGACAAAATTACATTATAACTTCAGGTTTAAAAATAAAGCAGCAGTTACCCTTTTACACACTTTTTTCAGTCTTTTATTGCACCTTCAACTTAAAGAATGTCCAGCGGCGATTTTTTTTTTTTCGAGTATAAATCTCTTTTTTTCCATCTTATTTTAATGAACGTTTCTAAAGGATATTATAATTAAAAAAGAAACACAATAGAACAACATACTTTACACATATTCTTTTGTGTTTTATTGCATCTTTCACGTACAGAATATCAACGGAAGAGTATTTTTCCAGTATAATCATCCTTTTCAATCCAATCCAAAGCTCTTTCAAATGACAATATAGCTCCAGGCTTTACAGGAAAACACAGCGAATGTCGTTAGCATATTTCTTTCAGTCTTCCAATACATCTTTCATTATAAAACATCCACGAAGGAGTATTTTCTAGTATAATCTCTTTTTTTCCGTCGTATCCTTAATGCTTTCAAATGACATTATAACTCCAGGCTTTACAGGAAAACACAGCGAATATGTTAGCACACTTCTTTCAGTCCTCCATTGCATCTTTAACGTATAAAATATCCTCGGGGGAGTCGAGGGAAGCCATTGTTAATTACACGTACTGCATTTTGTGTTGTCCAGTGGCGCATCCTGGGGCACGATGCGGGAGGCGGGCCAATTAATCTGTCGAGTGAAACGTCAAACGAGGCCATGATTGAGCCGTGTGTTTGGCGGCCAATTAGCAGAGGCCGGGCCGGGTGAGCGTCAGGTGGAGGACTCGCCTAGCGCACTCCACTCAAAGGTTACAATTACATGGCCCCCGGATTTACATTTTATATTAAAAGATTGTTAGGGCTTTTTCTATTTTTTTTTTCTCGTCTCTCGGGGAACAGATTGGAAAATTAAGCCAGCTGGAGACTTGGTGATGAGTGTGTGTGTGTGTGTGTGTGTGTGTGTGTGTGTGTGTGTGTGTGTGTGTGTGTGTGTGTGTGTGTGTGTGTGTGTGTGTGTGTGTGTGTGTGTGTGTGTGTATTAAGCAGGTATTTCTTTTAAGGACCTCTTAAATCTCAGAGTTCTATCTTATATCGTATAAAATCTTCCCTTGAACACCAACAACAATAACGCTATTAATGATGATGATGATGATGATGATGATGATGATGATAATGATATTGGTAATGATTATGATGATGCTGATGATGGCATTATTACTATCATCATCATCATCATCATCATCATCATCATCATCATCATCACTGCTATTACTAAAACAAGCCTTTATCGTATGAGAGAAAAAAATTACCACAAAATGAAACACGAATGAGCCAAATTATAGAACCACCACCATCCATCATCATCCACAACGAACCGTCACTGGACACACGCCCACGCCCCTACGACGGGAACTTCAAACAATAACCATTATATAAACTTCCAAGGATTAAAAGAGCCAAAGAAAAAAAGAAATAAATAAAATAAATAAATAAATAAAATAAAATATAAATAAAAAAAAATAAATAAAAAATAATAAAATAAATAAATAAATATATAAATAAACAAATAAATACATAAATAGACTTCCTTCCATACAAAAATCATGGAAGAGTCATGCTAGAAAAATAAAGCATTACTATACGCCTGCAGTAATCCAGAGAGTGAGGATCCCGGGCACCAGCAGCACCAGCAGCAGCAGCAGCAGCAGCAGCAGGAGGAGAGGAGTCTTCAGGTGTGGAACAAAACTTTTATCCACTGGTGACCGCGCTGCAGTGTCTTAAAAGATAGAGAAAAGTTCCATCAAGACATCCTATGGTCTATTTTCTTCATTCCTTTCTTCCTTTTCTTATTTCCTTTTCTTTAAGTTTTCTCGCTAATAGCTTTCCTTTCTTTCCTGCCTCTCGTTTTTTTTCTTTCCTTTACTCATTTTCTTTCTCAACTATGTTTTCTTCACTCTTTCCTACTTTTCTTTATTTCTTTCTTTCTTACAATTCTCCTTCCTTTCCTTCTTCCTTTTTTCTTTCCTTACTGACTTTCCCCAACTGTCTTTTTCTTTTCTCTTCCCTTTTTTTCTAGGTATTCCCTCAGCTAATTTTTCTGCTCCATTTCCTCTCCTTCTTTTACGTCCTGCAGGGAATCTGATGGAGGTCTTTCGGTCGTATAGGGAATGCAACAAGGGTGACTTTAGCAAATTATCAGATCAGTAATCAAGATAGGATGAAAAAAATGTTAAGCTTGAATTTTTTTAGTTAAAAGAGAAAGAAATTAATTTTTGAATGGATTGGAATAGACACAGTAATCATGTTCTTAGTGCCGAGTCATGGAGCTTTAAAAGAAGATTAGGAAAATTTATGGACAAGGATCATAGGCAACTTTCCTTATTTTCTTATATTCTTATTTTCTATGTGTTGCTGCGACTGTTTTTGGAATTGTTTTTATTCCCTGCATTTTTCCCAGTCTTTCTTTCCGTCACACTCACCCCTTAAACATTTCTTCTTCTCTGCCTCCTTCCTTCCTTTCCTTCCTTAAGTTATCTTCAGTCCCTCACTTCATTTATATTCTTACCTTTCTACTTTTATTTAATTCTTTCACATATTTCACCAACAACTTGTCCTTCGCTCTCTCCTCACCTGTCGTCAGTTCCTCACTCAAGATTAAACACCTGTCTCTTTTTCTTCCTATTCCTCTATCGTGCTTCTTTTTGTCTTCTTTCCTCCTCAACTTCCAATGACAAAACTCTTTCAGTTACAAACTTTGTTACTTTTTTTTTTCTGTTTTCACGGCATTGTATTTTTTTCGACATTTTTTTTTCTCCTGCAGTTTGTTTCTTCAATTTCCTTTATTCCTTTATCCATTTTCATTATTTCTCCTCCAATTTCTTTATCTTTTTCTTTTAGCTTGTTTTTTTTCTTTCATATTCTTTGTTTCTCTCTCGTACCATCTTATCTGTTCTGTTTATCTTATTTTCTCTTTTCTCATTATCTTTTTTTTTCTGTTGGATCCGTTTCTCCTTTTATATTCTCCTTATTTGCTTCATCGCATCTTTTCTTATTCCTATTTATGTCCTCTCGCATCCATTTCTTCTTTTATCTTCCCTATTTTTTTCATTCTTGCATTATTTTCTTTTTGTTTGTTTTCTTTCACGTATTACTATTCTTTTTTCACCCCACACAGTCTATTCGCCAAAACGAAATTGAAACGCTCAAATAGAACGCAAGCTAAAAAAAAAAAAAAAAAACAGCCCAAGATATTCACATTCCCGCCTCGTTCAAAAATTTACGAATCGCACAACTTTCTAGACTTAAGACCTTTGTACTTCTATCTCATCAATAATTCTGTGACCAGCGAAAGACGAAACTCATCTCTACTCATCTCCTGTTCTCTTTTTTACAGTGGTCTGAGTTTCAACATAGGACGAGGACTGCAGTGTGAGGAATTTACAAAGCAAGAACCAAGTCGACATAATGATACACTGACACGCTAATATGCTGAGCTAAATCTGTCCACGTCCCTCATGCTCGTTCCTTAAGCCTTTGATTTACCGTAAAGACCTTGAGGACAAAGGCAGACTTCATCCGCGTTATCACACTTTACCTCCAGGCTGTCTTGTGTCCCTTAGTATTGCTGTTCGTGCTGTGATGTTTGGCACTTTGTATCGCTTCTTGTGTCCAGTACTAGTCCTATGTTTGTCTCCTTTCTTCATTTTATCTCCTTCCCAAGTCAGCTACGTGGACTGATATCGTGTTATGAGATAAAATATTACAATACTCGAGTTATATTCTGTAGTGACAAAAAGAAGACAACAGTTCGTAACGCTGTGATATTTTGATGTGACAAATATGAAACAAGAATTGGTAACGCCGCAATACGTTGGCAGAGACAAAACAAAAGGCAACGGAGACAAACAGAAGACAGCAGTCCAGAACAACATAATATCTTACCGGCAACAAACAGTAAACAATAAAAAAAAAAAATGACAACTCGCAACAGCATAAGTTTTTTTTTACCGGGAACAACAGAAAATAAACACATGACAAACAATTAGTAGCAGTATAATATTTTACCAGCAACAGAGAACAGCAACCAACAGAAGACAAGACAACAGCTCGTAATACCACAGCATTTGAACAGGAACAACACAAAAACAGCAACAAACAGAAGACAATCGTTAGTAATACCACAACATTTCACCAGGAACAAACACCAAACAGTAACAAACATAGGACAAACACATCAGACCAGAAAAAAAATAAAATAAATAAAAAATTCAACACTTATGAAAAAAATTTGCGGGTTTCCGTCTCTGATTTCACCTTTAGTCGGATCTGAGACCTGAGTCAACCTTACCTGCCCGCTCCGGCTTGCGCGAACCTCATCAGAATCTCATTGCTGTCGGAAGGTGTCTCCGATTTCCTGCTTTTTATTCTGTAAGTGCGGTAATGCAGAGTTACTTAGGTATAATTCTTGATGGCGTTACGAAGGCGGCACGAGGGGAGCTGAAGTGGTTATGACTGCCAGTTTAATAATCTAGCAGTTTATTTAGAAGTTTGAGGGAGTTACAGAGGAGGGAGATGGAAAGTCCGAGGAAAATCCTGAGTTTGGTTTTCGTGATTTGTGTGGTGGTGGTTACTGTAAAGATTCACCAAAGTGCTTGTTTTCTTTGATATTCTGACGGGAAAGTTAGAAGTGACCTGGTTTTCATTTTTTATCTTAGCCATAAAAAGAATACAGGCCATGAAGAAAAACAGAGCGACAAAAGAATCTGTCACACACACACACACGCACACACACATAGGAAAGAAGATAAAACGCTCCAGTTCTATTACAGGATTTCCAGCATCAAGCCATTATTCCACATGCGTCTGGCTCGCTGTGTCATTTCATTCAGAGGCTGCGTTGCATTTTGTTTTCTCTTTTATTTTTTTTTCCGCTACGCTCACACGCTCACTCCCCAACTCGCCCACTCGCCTCCCACCAAGTCTCTATACAACACACTCACCTACTCACTCACTTCCTTTAAAAGCCCAGTCTCCCACCCACTCACTCCCCGTCATACCCACTGGCCCACTCGCTCTCACACTCCATGTAAAACCCACTCGCGCACTCACTCACTCCCCGTAAAACCCAGACACCCACTCACTGCCCGTAAATACACACTAGTACACTCGCCCACTCCCACCAAGCCTTCCCCTAACACCCACTCAACCCACTAGCTCACCCGCTCCGTCTCTCGCCTTCCACCAAACTTTTCCCAACACAAAGCCAGTAACAAAGGTGCGTCTCGCCACGTGAAGGTAAAAAGCTGATTTTTTTTTTCTTTTTCGACGCCTCCATAATCATGACACGAGAGTAAAGGTGTAGGCTCGTGCTGATATTGCTAGTGACGGTGCTCGTGGATGTGCAGTACAGAGCGTGGACATGACGAATGGTAGGGAAATATTATAACAGCTGAAAAAGTATTAATGTAAGAAAGAAAAATGTAACAAAGATTAAAAATAGCTTACGGTGCAAAAAGTATATAGTAAAGACGATACACACACACACACACACACACACACACACACACACACACACACACACACATGCAAATATATGTTTCCAAGGAAGTTTATAGAAGCAAGTACATTAAGCAACACACGTACATTACAAAGAGAGAGAAAAAAAAACGTAGCAGAGTAAAGGAAATCAAAATAGCAAATTATATATCCTTAGAAGAAAAAAAGGAAAAATAATCCATATTATCTACAAAACAAAGAAATGTCCTAAAATAAATTGAGAAAAAAAGTCTATATATATGAAATCATACAGCAATAAACAAACAAAACAAGAGGGTTGGGTATGAAATTGATATTGCTCTCCTAAAATGGAAGAAAACTTTTCCTTCCAAAGTTATTTATTCTACTTTGTTCGTGAGCGAGAACAATAATGATGCACCGTTTTCTTTTACGATATTTGGCTGGTAGATTCACACACACACACAAACACACACACACACACACACACACACACACACACACACACACACACACACACACACACACACAACAAAGAAAAAAAACAATCACGAAAAATACCCGCAAAAACACACACACACACACACACACACACACACACACTCATAAGCCTACCCAGTTAAGGAAGGAAAGGAGAGTAAGGGGCAGGAAGGGAGTGGCCACCTCATTGCCAGGGGCGCGCGGGGCAACATGGAAAATGCAGAGGTCTTCATGAATCACATCAGACGGACGGGGCGCGGCCAAAGGTACCCCGCAGGACTGAGAACTAAAATATAGGCCAATATCTCACTTGTGTTTATATATAGATGGCTGATTCCTTTTTCTTGAGTATCCCTAGAGAGAGAGAGAGAGAGAGAGAGAGAGAGAGAGAGAGAGAGAGAGAGAGAGAGAGAGAGAGAGAGAGAATGGGTGGAAACTAGTGAATGATAGAGGAAAAGAAGACGGAAAGAAACAGAGTAGGAAAGAAACTTAACAAGGGAAGAACAAGAATAGAAGAAGAAATACAGGACACGTAACAAGGAGACCAAAGAGGAAGAGGAGGAAAAAGAGAAGAAATAGAGAAAGCAGAGGTAGCAAGAGGAGAAATTGAGGAGGAAGGAGGAGAAAAAAACAAACACAAAGGAACACAAACAAAAGCAAACCTCTTGACCTTTACGAGGTTGTTTGTTGTTAAGTCACACTATCAAATCTAAAGTAAGAGATGTGGGATGGTGGAGACTGAGGAGGTGGAGGTGGAGGAGGAGGAGGAGTTGGAAGAAGAAGAAGAAGAAGAAGAAGAAGAAGAAGAAGAAGAAGAAGAAGAAGAAGAAGAAGAAGAAGAAGAAGAAGAAGAAGAAGAAGAAGAAGAAGAAGAAGAAGAAGAAGAAGAAGAAGAAGAAGAAGAAGAAGAAGAAGAAGAAGAAGAAGAGAAGAAGAAGAAGAAGAAGAAGAAGAAGAAGAAGAAGAAGAAGAAGAAGAAGAAGAAGAAGAAGAAGAAGAAGAAGAAGAAGAAGAAGAAGAAGAAGAAGAAGAAGAAGAAGAAGAAGAAGAAGAAGAAGAAGAAGAAGAAGAAGAAGAAGAAGAAGAAGAAGAAGAAGAAGAAGAAGAAGAAGAAGAAGAAGAAGAAGAAGAAGAAGAAGAAGAAGAAGAGAAAAAAAAGGAAGGAAAGAAGCAGGGAAGGAAAAAAATATCGGAAGAATGAATTTCAAAACGGAAAAAAAGTCAACGAGAAGACCTTTTGTTCTCAGAAATTAGCTATTTTTTTACTCTCTCTCTCTCTCTCTCTCTCTCTCTCTCTCTCTCTCTCTCTCTCTCTCTCTCTTCCCTTCCTTCCTTCCTTCCTTCCTTCCTTCCTTCTTTCGTTCCACATTCAAGTTCTCATTCTTTCGGACCCACGTTTTCTCCTCCACCGTAACAACCTTCCTGCCTAAACACGACTGTCATGCGCAGGTTCATTCAATATTTACCTTAAGTGTTGAGAAAGGGAAAGTTTTGCAAGAGGAGCTGTGTCTGGAGCGAGAGCGCGAGAGAGAGAGAGAGAGAGAGAGAGAGAGAGAGAGAGAGAGAGAGAGAGAGAGAGAGAGAGAGAGAGAGAGAGAGAGAGAGAGAGAGAGAGAGAGAGAGAGAGAGAGAGAGAGAGAGAGAGAGAGAGAGACTGGGGACCGGGAGGATAAGAATAGACAAAATAAATAATAAATGCAGACGTTTTAGAGACAAAAGATGCATACACAGGGTTAACGAGAAAGGAGGGAGGGAAGGGAAAAAGAAAGCGATGGATAAGAATAAAAGGAAATGAGAGAGAGAGAGAGAGAGAGAGAGAGAGAGAGAGAGAGAGAGAGAGAGAGAGAGAGAGAGAGAGAGAGAGAGAGAGAGAGAGAGAAAATAACCACATAATATAAACAATATCTAAACACACAAAACTTCCTGTCTTAATCCACGCAGTTGTACGCTTTGACCCCCTTAATGATGCTCCTCGGAACGATAAAAGAGTGTTTGAATTGTTAATAACCGGGGTCATTATTTGGTACTTATAGAATGTTAATCAAGTACTTCACACAGGGTTCTTTAAGCAGTTCTGATAATAAAGTGTTTTGTTCTTCATATTGCTTCCTCACTCTTCCTCTAAGCTCGATTCCTGCTTGTGGGTCCGTTTTTAAGTGTTCATCTATTTCTGTCTTCATTAGTTTTTGTTTGTATCATTTTTTTTATACTTTCATATATTTCAAGTTGCATTCTTTTCATGTTATCCTCGGTCTTTCTCACCCCCAGGTCCCTACCACATATATTTTCGTGAACTCTTTCGCTATATCTCGTCTCAGTTTTTCTTCATTAGGTGACCAAGCCATCTCAATCTTGTTTCTTGAGCTTTCTTTGCCATTTCAGACTGACAGGTCCTGGTAAACTTATTCTGTGCCCTGTCCCTTCTCATCACTTTTCCGCTTCCGTTTAGGTATCTTTATTTCTTCCACGTGAAGCTTTCTCTCCTTTGTCTTCGGATTCTGCTTCAGCCCGTAAGTCACATGTCTTACAACTTTGGCCAAATCCGGACGTTTCTGTCACGTATCAAGCTTGACACCTTTCTCCAGTTATTCCATCCAGCGTGGATTCAATGATTAATCTTCTTGTTGATAATTTTGCCTAAGAACTTAAATTCAGTCTCTTGATATTTACATTTTCCATACTAACTGTGGTTGGCTTATATCCATCCAGACCGTTTGTGGAGTACTTAGTCTTCTTCCTACTCATCCTAATCCACTTACTCTCCACTCAATATATCTCTACTTTCCATTCTGGTTCTAGTTTCTGCGACTAGAACGACATCACCCGCGCAGGGCTACACCAAGACCACTCCCTCTGTCAACACGTCCAGGACATACTTAACAGGAAGGGACTCGGTGCAAATTTCTTCTAAAGTCCTATCTTGACTTGAACATTATTCCTCTACCGAATTTCTCACGTCACATTCCTGTATGACTCATTGTGTTCGTCACCCTGATCACTCTCACGTAATTCTGTATAGTCTCACCGCTCCTTCAGGCTTCTCAGTACTCCTAGCCTCTCCCTCAGGTTTCTCAGTACTCCTAGCCTCTCTCCCTCAGGCTTCTCAGTACTCCTAGCCTCTCTCCCTCCGGCTTCTCAGTACTCCTAGCCTCTCTCCTTCAGGCTTCTCAGTACTCCTAGCCTCTGTACCTGTCGTAAGTCTTCTCTAGGTCCATGAATAAATGTATGTAGTGGTTTTCGTTTCTCGGGGTAATTATCCTTCTGTTGAGGCAGAGAATATTTCCTCGGCAGCTCCAGTCCCTTTCATTAATCCCAATTGCTGTCTATACAACTCCACATGTTGTCTTAGTCTTCCATCATGGTGCTATAATCCTCTCAAATATTTTCAAGGTGTTGATATTCATTTTATTCCTCTACAGTTTTCACAGCTTTGGACATCTCTTATCTCTATATCACTTATTATGTTTGTTCCAGCTGCCACTTCTACTTTACCTATGCCCATCCTCCCCTCTGCCAAACCACTGCTGAACAAGTGAAGTAAATCAAGTGAACAAATCCGCGTACTCTCTCTGTCTGTCTCTGTCTCCATCTCTGTCTCCCATGGCGGGTCAATCCGCTCCTCACTCGATGTCCTCCATAATTCCACAGGCATGCCATCTCCTCCACCAGTACTTTCCCTGTGCTGCCTTAGGATACTTGGCGCCATATGACCATGTTGTTGCGGTGGTATGCAAGACGTTTTCATAAAAATTAATCAATTATTTTTTAAGCACTACATTCGTTGGCTCTTTTGACTACACTAAAGTTTGTATTTCCATCTCCCCCTACTTCTCTTCTCTGCGTTCTCTTCCTTCAGTAACCTTTCAAAACGTTCCCTACATCTTTTTTTTTCTATGACATGAATTTCTAGCCTTCGTACTTGTCCATTCTCTTCATTAATAACTTTCTAACCAGTTCCGCAAAATCAAAGAAGCTGTGGAGGGAAAGCTGTGTGTGTGTGTGTGTGTGTGTGTGTGTGTGTGTGTGTGTGTGTGTGTGTGTGTGTGTGTGTGTGTGTGTGTGTGTGTGTGTGTGTGTGTGTGTGTGTGTGTGTGCTACTGTCGTCTTTTCGTCACCACATACTGCTTGGCCTGGCTGCTCTCACAAACTGAAGAGGGTATGGTGTGAAAGTTACGTGGTGTTGTTATCATGGCGGCACCGTGTACTGCTGTGCTTGGCTGCTACTCGTACTCTCGTACTCTCACAACTTGGAGGTGCTGCAGGAAATGAAGGCCGCGACAATCACCGCATCACTGTATCAGACTCTCAGCGCCACAACTTGCTAATGACGGAACTTGGCGCAACACAACACCGCTCTACTGGCTTGCGGTGACTACTCATTGCCTCCCGTCCAAGAACACCGCGCGAGCTGATAGATTATAACTCTGACCAAACAATTCCAAAAACTATGATGGATTTGGCTCCTCAGCGAAAAGAAAACAGTGACTGGAGATTGGCTTGCAACCAGGAGGAGGAGGAGGAAAGTAAGACGTTAAAATGACTCACCTGTTTGTTATACTAAATTTGAAACAATACCTTAGCATGGAAAATTTAGCTATATAAATAAGAAAACGAATGTAGTGGAAAGGAGGAGGAGGAGGAGGAGGAGGAGGAGGAGGAGGAGGCCGGTAAAAAGTATATTTCTTTCCTACATGATCTGAGAATAAAAAGGATGAGGCATACTAGCAAGGAAATACAAGAAACCGTTTCCTCTCTATATATGAAAAAAAAAAAAAGTATAAGTCGAAAAAAAAATATATATGCTGACGATCCCAATGCAAACAATATCACACACACAAAAAAAAAAAAAAAATATTTGCACCCTATATTCGCTTGACGAAAATCCTAGAAAGTAAGAAACTAGACGATTACATTCTAGACAATAAAAAAGTTTTATCTATTTTCAGCTCAATGAATCATAAAAAAAAATATGTATATAAAAATCCGGTATTAATGCAAAAAACTATGCAGACGACGTCTTCCCAGCGGTCCTCATGGCAACGCAAACATGGCTGGGGCAGAGAGCAGAGAGCACGCACAGCAGACGACAAGCACCATCTGCACCTTTTTCCCTCCCGATGCGGCTCCTCGCCGCACTCCACGTCACCATCTGAAAGCCATCTGGCCCTGATGCGCACCGCGAACAGACAAACACTTGAGCGAATATGTCGATGGTATTATTTAGTGGCCTTTGATGACGGCTATGCAGAGACGTCCTGGTTCTTCCTGCTGCTGCTGCTGCTGCTGGCCTGAATATATTATCTCGCATCTGAGGGATTTTATCATTTTATCTCTTTATCTCTTTTACTTAGTTGACGTAAATTGAACTAGATTGTAATGGGAAATGTTATGTTAAATATATCCATCTACTCGTGTCTTTCTTTCGTAAAATTTTATGGCTCGGGTCTCAAGTGGCATGGCTAATTAATAAGACCTACATAAAATATAGGAAATATAACTACACTGTAACGTTACACTTTGCCTTGAAGCACATTGTGGTAAATAAAACATGCAGATAAATAAAATAAACTACTAATTCTTCATTGCCTTAATATATATTTTTTCCTAAAACATCCATCTATCTGTCAAGTTACCTATGTCTATCTATTCACCCATCTGTACATTCATTTATCTAATTACCTATGTCATCCTAACTACATTTTAATCTATTTATATGCCTGTTTATGTCTGAATAAATTTGACTAACCATGTGTATGTACCATTAGCAACGTCTGTCTATCTATCCATTTATCTATTCATATTTCTACCTCACCTTTAACCTACAAGCAAAACAAACCGTCTATGTACCTGCAACATTTTACTCTTCACTGCCATCCGTACTGCACACCAATACCCCTCAAGAATCATCAATAAGGCATCACATCTCTTCATTAATCTATTTCCTCCCTCACGACGCGAACCAAATGAAGGAGGGTAGTAATAAATAGCATGCCCTTGATCCATATTCTGAAACACTTCTGTCCGCACCTCCAATACTTTCAAAAGTCTCTAGTTAAAGTATCACGGGTTTTTAAGGGTATTTTTTTACGGTACTAGTGACAGATAAACCATTTCTACTTTATCAACAGGAGAAACACTCTTGAGAACTCGGCTAATCATCTCTCTGGCGTTTAAAAAAGTCATAGTGATGATGAGAGAGCAAAGAATTGAATACGGTCCCTTGTTTCACTCCAGGCTTATCTCGCCAGCACGAGGCGAAGGACGATGGTGAACAGTGATAACTCCCAAGACAGAGGCTGAACGATGAGAGCAAGAGTGATTGCCGGAGAAAGAGGAAAGGAATCCCACACGAGGCACGGAGAGGAAGGAGAAAATGGAATGAAAATGAACTGAACTGGAATAACTGAGGAATGAAAGGGAGTCTGGAAGGAGAGTCTTGATTAAGGTGGGAAGATACGGAGAGAAAATCACAGGTACAGGAAAAGAAGATGGGAGGAGGAGGAGGAGGAGGAGGAGGATGCATAATATAACAGGTAATGGTTTCAGTGTAGCGTGTCTTTACTGGTGGAAGGTAATTTAAGTTCCCGAGTATTAGCTGCAGTCTGCTTTCATGATGGTCGCCGCGATGTGAGAGAGGATGTGGAGCAAACTATGTACTTCTGTTGTTGTTGTTGTTGTTGTTGTTGTTCCTTTCGTTGTTGTCATTGTTGCTACTACCACTACCACTATTACTATTCTACCACTAATAACAATAACAACAAGAACAATAGCAACAACAACAACAACAACAACAACAACAATAACAACAATAATGCTAATGCTGTCACTAATACAATCGCTGCTGCTGCTATTACAGACTACAAAAACGATGCAATATTCGCTGATGTTACTCCTACTACTACTACTACTACTACTACTACTACTACTACTACTACTACTACTACTGCTGCTGCTACTGCCGTCACTAATTACTAATAAGACTTCGTAATATTATTTTATCCTTCGCTGATCTAAACTTCCACCGTGACCGACGAGAGAGAGAGAGAGAGAGAGAGAGAGAGAGAGAGAGAGACTAATAAAGACTGAAGAGTAAACATGCTTATACTCGTACATATTAAACTTGTGGTATCCTGAGCCTTCCTACGGTACTCATTAACTCCACTTTTCCATCCCTCGCTATTTTGTTCCTTTCTGTCCCTCGGCGCATGTTTCGCTAATTACAGTTAAGCGGATACCCTTCCAATATTTCCTGCAGTCTTTTATACCTGTCCTATGGAATTCCTTGAGCACTCGTGATGAACAAAGCGTTATTCTTATATTTTTCATTACAAACAGCATATCACAAAGAAAACGGAGGTGAAGTGGAATAAGGAAAACGGGTTGAGTCACAGATATCCTTGAAAGAAAACGTTCTAAGTTTAAAGGGTGACTGAGTAAACAACACTGGCATGGCATTGGGATATGATATAAAAGTGCAGGATGTGCATAAATAAGCACATCAGTATGAGTGTTTCCCTCAGTACGAGTCCTCCCTGAGAATGAACTTGAGTAAGGTGGTGGATAATTTAACTCCGTGTATAACTATCTATTTATTCACCACAACTATTGGTGATACTCCCACTCGCACACAACTTGCTGTGAGGACTGTCAATGGTGCGTTCTTTGTGGCATCATCACAACCCGTGAGATGAAAATGGGATCAGATGGATAAACTATTTTAATTATTTTGGATCACATATTGCAGTGGAACGAGGAACTGGAGTAAAGCTAAAGTAGAGAAGATAAGAGTGATTAACATGTTGTTTAAATGTTGATGGAAATGTACACGAAGATTAAATATGTAGGTACTGATGAGAGAGTTTAAAATCACTAAAATAGGAGGAATATATATAGATGTGAGGTTTTAGATCTCATAATGAAGCAAGAAAGGTGAATGAAGTAAGGAAAAGTGTTCAGATGTAGATAAATTGAGATTAATGCAAAGAGAGTAGTGGAGAAGGCAAAGGTAATGAAAGGAAGCACTTGATGTGGAAACTGGCAGGGAAGAAATGAAGTAGGTGGCCACAAATGACAGGGAAACAATAACTTAGTGATTCCTTCCATATTGTAAATTAGTAGTGGCTGTTGGTATTAACTCTCAATGCTTGTGATATTTCTGACACTTCAAAGGCTTTATAACATCACCAATTATTAACCAGGAAAAAAAGAGATATAATACTAGTGGATGAATAACTGAAGATGGGTTTTAATGTTTTACTATAACAAATGTCATCTCCGTGTTAATGAAATCTCTTGATGGTATCCAGGAAAAAATAAATAAAAATAAGCCACGTTTCACTACAGAGGTGATTCAGGGATCAATGGTACTTTCAAATGTGAGGTTCTCGAGTTCTCTACGCAATGAAATAATAATCAATGCAATTCTTTTTCTCACACGCTGGTGGAGAGAAACTGCCGTCAGAAAAAAATAAATAAAATAATAAATAAATAAATTGTTCCCCGTGAAATATGTGTGGGTGAGCAATCTTTATTTATCATGTTACATAATTCAAAGGGAAATGTAAAGCCGAATGTTTACACTCTAATAATAAAAATATTCCTGCTGTTTCGTTCCTGTTTCTGAGTCTATAGTGATGTTCATTAACACTAACTGAAAAAGAAGTATTCTGACTCCAATGAATACGAAATATTACATGAAAAATATACCTTTTGATTAATTTCTGTCGCTCTGTTTATGCGTTTTTATTGTCCTATCATGCCAGCAGTGTCGTCTCGATATATTGTGCTGTAAAATATGAAATTACACGAAAAAAAATATTGTTAATTAATTCCTATCATATTATTTATGCATCTTTAATATTTTCATGCCAACATTTCGTTTATATTATGTAAATTACGCTGTTAAAAGAAGAAAAGAGACGAAAAAAGAATATGATGTGAAAAATTGTTTTGTCTATTCATGGCTCTGAGTTTATGCCATCACATCACTGCTGCACCAAGTCTTCTCTCCACCTCTCTGTCTTCATGCCAAGCGTTGAAGAGACAATTAGTCACAGAGGCTTGTGGAACTACCCAAGTCTATTACAACTTGAGAAAAAAAAAAAAAACTCTGCTAAATACTTCTCACTTTCTCACCTTATATAACTTAAGTATTGTAGAGCCGAATTAGTCTATTACATCATAAAAATAAATAAATAAATAAATAAAAAAATGTACATGTTTCAATTAGTCTACTCGTTAACCGTCACAACACCGCTAAGCTAAAATATCCCCAATCATCTTTTTACCAAGGACTTCAGAACCACACTACTCTGTTACAACACGAATAGGAAAACACCCTTAATCTCTGTGGCTATTTCTGTTAATCCCATCACGCTATCACTGTGCCACAATTTTACCTGCATCTCTTCTATTTACCAAGAGTTGCAGAGCTAAATCAGTCTACAACAGCATGAAAAGAAAAACCTCCCTATTTTTTCTTTTTGTTAATCCCACCATGCTATCTCTGTACCACAACTGCATCTTTTCTTTTTACCAGAGATACGAGAAGACGAGGCGGTGTGGGCGTTCAAGGAAAGGCCACTTGCAGGTCTTCGCCGCCACCATCGATTACCTCAGGCAGCGAGCAGTGCCGAGTTACCAGAACCAAGACTTACAGCCCCAGGTGATCACTTAGACTACATTCCGCCACCACACCTGCGTCTCCAACTTCCCATAATATTCACAAAGCTCTACTTGAAGTTCCACAGGTTTTCAAGGGTGATCTTATAGTTCTAGTGGCAGATTAACATGATTTCTATATTATTAACAGGAGAAACAACAGATTAACATGATTTCTATATTATTAACAGGAGAAACAACAGATTAACTTGATTCCTACATTATTAACAGGAAAAACAGTCTTGAGAACCCAGCTAATCACCTCTGTGGCTCTTGATGGTAACTGTCGTGTTGAGAAATTAAAGCGTTTCAGAATCCTGGCCTCGGTCTTTTTATCCTGTGTGCAGTGACCTCGGGATTAAGTCAACCGTGGAGCACTTTTTGTTACAAGCTACCTTTCTCTCTTATCAGAATATTACTCTTTTATGCACATACAGATGCTTTCTCTGTTATCTTTGTTATTAGTTTATGTTTCTCTCTCTCTCTCTCTCTCTCTCTCTCTCTCTCTCTCTCTCTCTCTCTCTCTCTCTCTCTCTCATCCGGAAACTCTTATTTACCTATGCATTATTACAATTTCCAAACCAAAACAGAATAAATGTAAACCTAACTATAGCAGATGAGAGACTAGACATGATATATAAATACGCCATAACGAAACAAATATACTGTTGAATCTGCCATAACCATCTACACAGTGGTGCCCAAAATACACTGACACTAATACCATCTTCTATACTGATTCTGTGTTGAGTCTCCCTTGTGGTGCTGCTTTGTGCTGCATCCTCCACTCAGACCTCACGGGACTCAACGAGAAGCAATAAGGAAGAAAAAATCCGACATATTTACCTGACTGCTATTTATTTATCCATTCATTATCTTTTTAATTGTCAATGTAACTGTCTAAGGATGTTAATTTACCTAAGGTTCAGTATCTACCTAGGGTTTATTATAAAAATCTTTTAATACTCACTACTGCACAATCTATTTTCTCTATAATCATATACAATATATTTTTTTTTTTTTTGCCATATTTGTACTAGTTTCATATATAGATGATGTCCCTCAAATACACAACTATACTCTTCTCCCTTTTCTACGTGTGGCTTTGCTATCTATTCCTTAAAATACATTAAAAAAAAAGTCAAACAACATATTTATTTACCTATTTCACTAATCCTGTCCCGTCACGAGTCAAAAGTATTAGATTATGAAACTTCTACTTACTAATCCATTTATCCATCTACCTGTGCTGCTAACTTGTAACATTCACAACTAATGAAGACCCAAAAATTTCCTGCTGCGAGTGTATGAGGGAAGCCCAGCGTTACATGGAGGACCAGATGCCGCTCTGTAGTGAATATAAGAGTTCTGATTCCCCTTAGTGCAATTTGATTCTCTGTACGATGCCTGACGTGACGTAGTGATGATTTGGCTGAGGTTTTCTGAGCTTGCAGGCGAGATGGCGGTGGTGGTGGTGGTGGTGGTGGTCGTGTGGGCGGAGAGGAGGAGGGAGCAGAGGAAGGGAAAGAATAAAAAGTGAAGAGGAAGAGGAAGGAATAGAGGAAGTAAAAAGGAGAAGGAAAAAAGATGAGGAAGGAAAAGAAGGAAAAGAGGAAGAGAGAATTAGAAACGAAAAGAGGACTGGGAAGATGTGGAAGGAAGAAAAAATGCGGGAAACACAGATGAGGAAGAAGAGAAAGAAGATGGAGAAAAAGAGGAAAAGATTATGATGATGAAGAGGAGAAAGGGAAATCATAAGATGGTGAACGGAAAGAGAAGAGAAAGAGAAAGACGAGGAAGAAGAGGAAGATGATGATGATAAAGGTTATAATGACTTCCTCAATATTTCTATCGAGTAGTTAACTTTCTCCCAATACAATTTGATGACTATATTTCCCTGTGTGTGTGTGTATTAATTTCCCTCCATTCCCTCCAAGTGCCCCGCTCCCTTCCATCAGAGGCCCCAACATTAATCAACTCACTGAAATATAAACTGAATGAGAAAGTGATATTAACTCCAGAGTGACACCGCCTTGACAATTTTGAGATTCTATGATGCAACTTAATTATCTTCGTCTCTGTATATTTAATTTTTCCTCCGCGCGGTGAAGATGATTTCGTGAACGTGTGGGAGGAGGACAGTCACACTCGCCTATCCTGTTTCACTCCTTAAGGTACATTCATTAGGGGGCACTTTAGCTAATTATTTTCCACGTGTCACGGTTTCAACTTTGGTTTCATCTTTTTGAGTTGGTAGAGTTTTTGCACTGTTCGAGGTTAGGTAAGGTCGCTGGAGCTTTAATTTCATCTCACAAACCTACTTCGTTTTAATCAACTTTCTCATTTTCGTTTTCCGTCCACGCAAATATACGAAAAGAGAAACGATACAAATATATGGAAAAATGACGAAACATCGGTACTTTTCTTTCTCTATTTTATCTTTTTGTCTTTTGCATAACAAACACAGTCACGGTCAGTGGTCGAGTAATGTGCTGCACTTATTTTCAGTATTTTTAGTGTTTTCCCTCAATTTAAAGTTCTCTGATCTGTTTAGCGTCCACCAACAGCCAACCTTTCCAGGAAGACTATCAGGAAATCAGAGGACTTACGATTGAGAGAAAACAAAACACAGTAGAAGTGAATGCAGCAAGTTCTTTGATTTGTGAACACGTCTGCGTCCATACAAAGCATTAGTGACGCCACAGACGCTGCGTGACAGGCGGAGACGATTCACAAAACAAGAGGGCAAAATAAAAGCCATCAATTCACTTCCTGACAGTTTATCGTGGACGCTCTTTTTAACCCTTACACTCTTTCGCACTTGATACTCCAATAACATAACACAGGATAACTTCACTGAGAAACACTGATATCATAGGCACTAAGAATTTGCACAACTCCATTATTCTTTCCTTGGTGGGTTGGTGAGATCTTAAAGAAAATACGTATATACTGCAAACATGAAGAGCATTAAGACCATTAACTTCGAGATGACATAGCATTAAAAGGGTTAACGGTAGACAAACACTCTCACACGCTACCGCTCCACCTTTCCCAGGACAATGCACGGATTAAAAGCGCATCGCGTGCTTCACTCCACTGTCCCGATGCTTCACTAAGTATGAAGCCGTCATGGCGCTGCTCAGCCGTGCATCACAAGCCTGGCTGACGCGGAGATGAGTACAGGGAATGTTCACCTGTGCCATACACCTGAGACACAATGAGGTGCATCTTCAGGTGATACGCACACCTGTCACCTGTGTTAACCTTCCCATTGCACGGGGATTATATGCATTACCACGTTTATGAAGTGCAATATGTAGTCACTCATTTCAAGTAGAGAGCATTACGTGACATTACTTTAATGGGGAGGGTGAGTACCGGTTTAATCCCCAGAGGAATGCTAGGGATGGGGACAGCGCCTTCCTCCCCAGCCAGGACGACTGCTCCCCTTCATCAGTGTGTGTACACACGACCTGCCAAGCCGCCTCACCGCTGGGATTTACTGGCAAGTCTCCCCGCCTCCCCTCACGTGAGTGCTTGTATCAAAGGGTGACTAAGGCACAGCGGAGGGATAACGGGACCTGCCCTCGCTCAGGTACAAGTCGCCTTTATAGTTTGGGCTTTGGTGGCGTCGATTTTGCACCTGAACGCCCGTTATTGCTCGTCGTGAAGCATTTGCTGGGGCGTGGAGCGTCACGGCACCGCGGAACACCGCCGTGTATTCTTCCCTTTGACAAATATTGCTGCTTTGTGTGCCATTATTTCTTCTGTGAACGAGCGGAAAATCACGAACACTTTACATCACCTCGTGTTAATCCCTCGGTGAGTCTTCTGAGGTGTGAATAATGTGTAAGTCAACTTCCTCCCACTGCTATGACACCTGGCGGTCGGCGGCCAGGAAACGCTGTGGCGAGGTCCTCAGTGTTCAGCTCAGGGAATACCAGTTCTGTCTTGCTTCAGGTCAGTTTTCTTTTTTCTTTTTTTTTTTTTTTTTTTTTTTTTTGTGGGAGAGGATACACTCCCTCGTAACTCTAGCTGACGCCATGACCTTGTTGCTAACCCGTGTTCCTGTCTTCCCGCTCAAGGTGACCAGCAGCGTGCGGGAATGTTCACACCTGTGGCAGCCTCACACCTACCTACGCAGGAATCCCATTTTCTTTAATCACGTATGCATTGCCTAATTGTTCAGTAAATCACTCGCAGGCAGAATGATGAGTGGCCGAGTCTCGGAGTAAATGCACAGGGGATCATAATGCATAATGGCGTCCTCTCTTTAGCATAATGCTTGGCGCATTTAGCAGTATTTTGACTTTCTTTATTAATGCTTTTATTCTATTGGGCACTTTTAGCAGTACTTTTGTCTTATTTTAGAAATATTTTAACTTTATTTTGTACGTATAGCTTTACCTTTACTGTGACCAGAGAGAGAATACAGATATACTTCTACAGTTTTATTTATTTATTTATTTGACTTTTTTTCGTTCATAATTTTCAACAATTCCTGCATTTAAAATTAATGTTTCGTTTCTTATGTACTTTAAGAATACAGAATAAGGTCGCTGTTGTAATTCTTTCTAATGAGGGTAACTTTTCCAGCGCGTGGTAAGGTTAAGCTGATGAGGTTAAGAAAAGGTAACTTCGGAAACTACGCTACACAGCCCGACACTCCTATCCCTTCCACAGCATCACACTTCACCTCCACAGCCCCACGCGCCACACCCACACGCCAACACACTACACTCCTACAGCACCGCACATCACACTTTCCACACATCACTCTTCCACATCCCTAAACATCACACTCCCACACCAACACACTACTCTCCTGCTGTACCACACATCACACAGTTCACTTCTACACCCCGTACACACCACATCTTAAACCATACCACTTCCACACTCCCACACACATCACACTTTCACACTAACACACCTCATTTACAGTGCCGCTCATACAATGCACCCACTCACCAGCACACACACAATACACTATCACCTCACCACACACACACACATACACACACACACACTGCATAAAACTTCCATACCACCACACACACGCCACCACGCACTAAGCAATGTCCCGCAGCGCCACAACACTACACTTCAACAACAAAACACTCCACACTCACATTATCACACTAAACTCCGCCATTATCACGCAACACACTCCAGCACGCTATCAAATCATCACTATTTCGATTAATATTTTTTTCTCCTATGATAAACACTGCCATATGAAATACTATTCACACACACACACACACACACACACACACACAGCTCTAAAAGTATCCTAGAATCGCCTTTTACCATTTTTTCTCTATCAGCATAAGTACCCCCAATATCCTTAAAGAGAAAACGCAGAAGGTGTAAAGCCCTAATCTCAATAAGCCAACATAGAAAACGGAGACGTCAACAGTTTAAGTCAAAGGTAGAGAGGAAAAACAGACACGGGCTGAAAGTTCCAGTTTATGCGACACCCTCGCTATTACTTGCGCCACTTTAGTATCGCTTGGAAGGTAATAGGATGTTATAAGGGAGAGGTGACTTTAATACGTAGCTTAGATGGGATGGTAGAGATGCTCCAGTCTATCCAGCAGCGTGATATGAGATGAGAGGCGGAATGTGACACGTAGCTATGAAAATATAAGATTCTCTCTCTCTCTCTCTCTCTCTCTCTCTCTCTCTCTCTCTCTCTCTCTCTCTCTCTCTCTCTCTCTCTCTCTCTACTACACTACTACTAACTATTTCACATTGCTACTGAAAATACACGTAAGTTCGGTCTGAGGTTAGGAAGGCCATCCACTTGGGACAACGATTCCCAAATGCCACAACCAAAGTCTCATCTAGACCTAATAGACAAGGAAAACCGGACGTAAAAGCGAATATTGATAGATAGATAGATTGATGGGTATTAAAATTATAGGATTATTACGTATGAGAACTAGATGACTTTAAATACGAGAAAGAAAGGTAGGTGTGTGTGTGTGTGTGTGTGTGTGTGTGTGTGTGTGTGTGTGTGTGTATCGGCCTGCCTGCCTGCCTGCCTGCCTCTCTCTCTCTCTCTCTCTCTCTCTCTCTCTCTCTCTCTCTCTCTCTCTCTCTCTCTCTCTCTCTTCCTTCCTAAGACGAATGCGGATTGGAAGTAAATGAGACTTTTTCCTTCTTAATTATTATTTCTCCTGCACACAGGTAGCGAGGGAAAAGGAGGGGGAAAATAATTGATGAAGGAGGAGGCAGGGGCGAGGACAATGTGAAAATTCGGAACCAAGAACCACAGGTCATCCTCCTGCCGCCGCTCCCGGAGTGATGGCGCAGTTTGCCGACGGAGGGAGGAAGCAGGTAATGGGATAAACGAGGTAATGGCGGGGCGAGGGAGCGAGACTACTACACAGATTACTCACGCTAATTATGCATATAAGAAAATCCTTGGTTACTGGGTAATGCGCGGCCTTACCTCACATATATCTACACACACACACACACACACACACACACACACACACAAAGGAGGTCAGTAATACGTCAACAGAAATTCAAGAATATTTAGAATCTTACGTTATTTGTTTCCACGTTCGTTATATTTCCGGGTGAAAAATAGAGAACGTTATTGTAAGAGATCAAGTTTTTTTTTTTTTTTTGGTCTCATTCAAACAAAAGATAATATATTTTTCTGTTGAATAACACATGCGACATCGTTATGTAGGTCATTACTTTCTCTATTTATTATTTTTAACTAATCCAACTGTCATGTACATTTTAACTCACGAAAAAAAAGTAATACTGGTGGTAATAACGCTGTAATAATACATTATACATTATTACCTGAAGAAAAAATGATGCTCCCTAGCGAATGACACACGTAAACTACTATTAACACCAAAAGGAGGTCGTCTGAGTGACCAGCTCGTGACGGCACCCGCACGACAGAGGACGGGACAGGTGTGGCCACACTTGACAATCTTGGCCTCGTTTCCCGCCCACTCCTTCCTCACTGCCTTCAAGCCCGACATCTATCACCATAGACTTGCCGTAAACTCCATTACACCTCAAGTGATCGGTTCATTAACACGATACAAAGCCTCTCTGCCACTTCGCACCAAATGACGTTTAGAAAATTGTCAAAAAATCCATAATTGTGACTCATCGTGAACAATAACTCCTTGTCACACAACTGCTCCCCTTTCCCTCAACAAGTTTGGGAGGCCTGTGGGGAGTCGGGGGTTTTGGGAAGGGGGGATGCGCGGAAAGAAGGGAGTAAGCAAATTAGGCCATATCTGGACATTAATGACAAGTCTAAGGATGAGACACCATATTTTGACAACTGGGGAAATTTCTGGCCTGAGCTAACTTAACCTTACCTAGCTTAACTTGGCTCCCCCTTAAGGACACTAACCTAAACTAGCTTTATCTAACCTAACCTGGATACTCCCCCTTATGGACACTAAATTAACCTACATTACCTAACCTAATCTAGCCTAACGGGTTCGCACCCCTGGGCACCCCTAAGATACTAACCTTGCGTAATATGACCTAACCTAACCTAACCCCTTAATTTAAGTCACCAACCGGTATTATTTCAGAATCACTACAAACTCACTTCCATTTTCGCGACTTGTCTCACTGGCTACAGCTCCTCGTGCTGAGCATTTTGAACCCCATATACATATGTCGCAAATTAAGAATAACGGCGTCAGCGTTTTTTTTTATTTTTTATTAGGTTTCTTTCGGCTTTCATATTTATCGATTTAGTCAGGTTTAGTTACGTTTCGTTTAAGTTAAGTTAGGTTTAGTTTGGTTGGGTTAGGTTAAGATGTTAGCAGCAATATCAAGAACATTGCGGCCATCACAACAAGAACAGCAACAATAGTGCAGTCCCCCATTTATTTTTGGTGGTAAGGGGCAGCATTTGGCTCTATTTTAGCTCTTGGTTGCATTTTAGCCGAAAAAAAAGCAGGAAATAAGGCCGCGTGACTCTTCTTAATATTTACACTGATCCTTATGGTAGGCAACGGGAGCAAAATGACAACAAAGTGATTTGCGACTAAGTGATGGTTGATTGTTTAAAAACGCGCTAAAACTTGTCAGGAAAAAAAGTTTCGTCCACCATGTGTAGTTTGTTGCTAAACTAGAAATTTCCCCACTAACCTGACCCAAACGTGTGCCTTAATAGGAAGTGGCAGGTCCTGGGCGTGGTTGGTCGACCTCCTCTTCCTCCTCCTCACAGGGTACTGCAACCAGCGATTGTTCAAAACTCAAATTATTTCGGCAAAACACCGTGAATATCTACTTCCCCTGCCTGCCATTTTGACACTGCCTGCGGGTAGCCGGCTGACTGGCTGCCTAGGCCGCTACGGGGCTGCGCGGAGTAATACACTCGTCCTTTACCAGATATCTCGCATTTAAGTGCCTCATAGTAAAATTCTCACAATAAAATGCTAGTTGTTCAATACTTCTGATAAAACAAAACGAGCTGAGATTACGTACGCACAGAAAAGCGACTTTTTATATATTTTACCCACATATGAACTACTTCCTGAGGCGCACAGCAAGTGTTCCAGGACTCAGTGTGTGAAAGGAGCTGTATTGTACACAAAATCTGTGGACCTAAGCTCTGTAAGGCACCTCTGATTTCAAATCGGATTTGTCTAAAACTTTTACAGACGTATACTCATACAGAAAACTATATTTAGGAATTTCGTTCAGCCAATTTGACACAACCGTCGATGGTACTGGAAAAATTGCGCGGGTCCGGAAATGTTGGTAGAATTGCTAATCCAGTAACACATGGCGCATCAAACAGTTTATGAAATGATTGCATTTTTTCATACAAGTAGAGCATTTAATTCACAGCTGTGGATAACCATCAAAGGGCGACTAAAGAAAAGGTGCCTTCTTTAATAACGGATACATCTCCACGCATGAGTACCAACCCTTCCAAGACATCCTGTATCGTTACTTTTCGCATCTATAAGTCATCAGAATGAAGATAGTTTTCTGAACGAGAGCACACTAGAGCAAGTACACTACATCATCAGGTTAGTGTTCGAAGGGAGAGTAAAATGGAATTATCCTAATCACTAACCAAAGTGGCTGACAACCAAGGCGTGTCGCCGTTGTGTGCGACGAGTCGGCAGGTGTGGATGCAGGGTCACGATGACGTGGTGGTGCACCAGAATGTCGCGGTGCTTTACGACATTCATCTTTCGGCGATGAATACTTGATAACAGGGCGAGGCGGCGGTGACTTCGCAGGCGTCACGTTCCGTCCACTTAGATGTGATTTGGTATCGTTTCACATAATGGCGAGACACTGGGGACTGACCGCGAGCCCCGTACATTACAACCAACATAAAATGTACGATACGTCCTGGATATTACGACATTGGTATTTTGTCTATTGTAATTCACCGACATCGCGTTGATATGCCACTAACTCTGAAGACAGACACTGTATCTGGTAAATCGACACATTCTAATGCATTTCATCGATGCATTGTCGATAGGACGCCGACTTCGTAGTTATTCCATTAATTTTACGCAATATGCCAATACACTGCCTAAATATGGAGCCGAGTTACTAAGGTGTCGCCATTTTGTTGCACTTGCGTCGTAAGCATCTCCTCATCACGATCCTTGTTCAAAGCAGTTTACGTATAAATGACTTGAGCCAGCGTGTTCATCGTGTGCTTATCGCGGTTATTTACAACAGAATGGAAGGGCTTAATTCCCGTCCAGAGCAAATATCAACAATCGTACTGTCAACTGTACCTGCGTTGCCCTGAGTGGCGGCGGCGCGGCGCCACCTTGGGGTAGGCTGGCAGCACCGCCCAGTCTGCTCCTGCGTCCTCGTGTCTGCTGCTACTTAACTCATTTTGTAACAGGCCACCACTCCCACACACACACTCACAAACACCGACAGTCACGGAAAGTGCCCTGGACGGTATCTCAAGTCAGTATTCCATCACCCTCGCCCTCACAACACACGGAACCGCGCGTCACAGCTCTGACTAACGCCTCAGCCGCCCTGCCCCAGACATAGCGCATACGGCGCAGCTCGACTCTTTTGCGCGGGATTCATTTGAGATTCTGAGGCAGCTTCGAGTCATGTACCCCGACAGTTATATGAACAGCAAACATATTTTTAGTTCTTCACTTTGGTAATCTTGAAAGGTTTGTGTATTGTCACATAACAAATAATGCCAGTTCATTGGATATCTTCAGGCAGTGTTAATGCTATGTATATACCCTTTTCATCACTATTCCTATATTTTCCACTGAAACAAGATTTGGGTGGTAACAATAGTGGTAGTAGTAGTAGTAGTAGTAGTAGTCGTGGTAGTAGCAGTAATAGTAGATGTGGTAATAGTAGTGGCAGTAGTAGTAGTCATAGGTGTGGTAGTAGAAGTAGTAGTAGTAGTAGTAGTAGTCGTAGTAGATGTTTTCACCCACATCCTTACAAAGAGTATGTGTGTGTGTGTCCTTCCCTTGCCATTCCCCCCAAAGAAAACCAAGATACATCATCATATACCCAGCGCACGTCATTCCCTGGCCAGCCACACAGACACCTGCCGCGCCCCTGACAGGCCTGGGCGAGGGAACGTGGCGCGTGGTGAGGGGCGAAGGTGAGCAGCTGCATCCCGAAGCATTGCGTGGCGAGGAGGTGCATAGGTTGGTGCTGCTGCGGCCACCCGACTCCTGCCTGATTCATCATGTGTCGCTGGAAGGAGTGTCAGTTTTTTGTTCTCTCTCTCTCTCTCTCTCTCTCTCTCTCTCTCTCTCTCTCTCTCTCTCTCTCTCTCTCTCTCTTGTTACCTGCTTACCTTTATCTCCCTCGTTGCCTACATAACCTCGGTCAAGGAAGAACAGTGACCTTTAAGGAAAGATTACATTAACCCTTTTTTTGACAGGGTCTTTTGTCAGGTGTGTCTCGTGGGAAACCCGCAGCCCGCGAATGCCTTGTTATGGAAGAGTTTCTTGCAGTGACGTTCTCTCTCTCTCTCTCTCTCTCTCTCTCTCTCTCTCTCTCTCTCTCTCTCTCTCTCTCTCTCTCTCTCTCTCTCTCTTCATTTAAGGGGTTTAAATGGTCCGTCAGGACGAGGCTGTAACACACTCGTTCAAGTCATTCATTGTTGTCATGTTGAAATATGAGTAATTAATTTTGCTCCAGTTCTTCTTTTCGTTGTGTTATTCTAATGCATTAAAAATTGTTTATGACTTATGTTAGGCTTTTATAATATTCAGGAGGCGACTGTCTTGAAAGGCTGGGCCAAACCTGCACACTCAGACTTAAAAGGAAAAAGAAAAGGAACCTCAGCCAAGATCAGCGGGTGTTTTGCGGTGTTGGGAAACAAACTTCATGACATGTGACACTAAAATACTTTTTATTGCAGTTTCTTCAAAAAATTATATACAAAAATAGTATCTACAATCTTAAGCACTAACCATTAATTGAAAGGTAAATATCACATTCAGGTAAGATGAACTGGAGGCCGCAAGGAGTCATCGGTAGGTGGAGAGGCTGGTGAGGTGCGCCGCGGTGAGGTGACCCGTGAGGAGCGAGGCGGTGACCAGCAGCGGGGCGGCGGCGGCGAGGGCGGCGCTGTGGCTGCTCTGGTGCACGGCGGCCTGGGGCTGGTCTGTAGGGGCGAGCAGCACACACACTTTAACAGATATCACACAATACTCCGAGCTTTTACTACAAATGATCACCTTTGCATAAAAATTTGCTTTAACACATAACATGCCAATTGTGTTCGCTAATTAAAAATGCTGGAGAGTTCTTTACTATTTTTCCCTTTTCCACGTTATAAAATGCTTCTATTATTCGTCTCCTGGAATTCGGTCATGGTTCTGTGTAATACTGTTTATTTTTCTAAACGCAGGGACGTGCATCTTTCAAGAATGTCACCATAATATGTTGAATGATATGCAATGCGTTTGGCGAGAAGCCGACAGCGATGCAGACGATCCCGCTAATTGTCGTAATTAAATGTCTTTATCATATTTCGTGCACGTTCTCTTCGATTGAAGTATTTATTCCATCGGTTATAACTGTCTTGCATTATACTTGTTTATGACGCCATTTTTGTTTCCAGGGGAAACCACTTTTTTTTTATTTTTTTATTAATGTATTCCCTTTAAACTTATATCGAGTTCAGGGAAGCTATGCTTCCTAAATTATCAACTTTATATTACAGATAAAGGCAAATTTTGCCATAAAGTTTATGGCCCACATTTTGGAACGCTTTTGTTCTCTTAAAGGACGCACAGTGTTGGTGCTTTCCTAAATGATGTTGCAGATTCTTGCTGGTCTATTCCTGAACTCACTGAACACACTTAAGACGTCTAACAGCTTCCATTACAGCCTGCTGAAAGTTGTCCAGACGAGACTCAGACACGTTTGTAAATACGACACTTTCATGTCATGCTTTGGGTACAGAATTAATTCCAACATATTCCACTCCTCCAGGCGGTCGCCTCAGCTGAAGGAGACTGAATGGCCGGCGCCGCGCCAAGATCTGCTGCAACACATTATTGTTTGGTTAGGACGTCCATCACCGCTACAAATCGCGTGATCGTGACTAAGTGGGTCGTCTGTTGTTGTCCCTTCACTATATCACAGCCTTGCTGGCTGCCTTTGTGTAATGACCGGAACCAATATTATTAATTCGCATCCCGTCACGGCGCAGCGCAGGCGTCTCGCGGCTCGGGAGGGTGAGGTCAAGTGATGAGCTTTGCTGCAATTTTACACAGTACTTGAAATAAAAAAGTGAATAATAAATGTACATGCTTACGTATGCTCTTGCTGCTCTTTACGGTCTCTTATATTCTACAAGTTACATAACTGAGTAAAAAATGGCAACACTCATACACATATAATTATATTTTTTCTTTGATTAGTTATAATAAATTTCTTTTTTAGTCACACCACACCAAGACACAGGACTGGTGACGTCTGAGGCAACAATGGTGAGTCATTAGTTCACCATCTTGGCAGAGTTTATTTTATTAATTCTTACTTATCACTGATACGAAATAGCGATCGCATGCTGTCCAGGCCGCAGTGAGCTGTCTGAGGCGCATGAATAATTGTGTTTTGGGATCTTAAAAATGGTGACACACAAATCTTCACGATTAAAAAAGCGTGGCGTGTTTGTAAACATTCATCTCAGTTCTTTCGGTTCCCGGGAATGGCTGATGCTGATGAAGTGAAATAAATGCATTATAATTTTACTGGAAAACTGGAAAGCTGCAATGCCGAGAACATCTACATCCGTCTAACATATTCCACGTCTTCATAATGTTAGCAGAAAGAGAAGCAAAAATTTTCCACATCGTTATCAGGAAAGCAGGCGGATCTGGCAGGGCAGCTAGAGTTGGAAAAATAGGAAATCATGTAATCGTGTATCTCAAGAAGTATTACGAAGCGGAAGCGATGCAAAATCAGGGAGGAAAATGTTACGTATTGGCTTGCTATAAAAGACACTTATACTAACAGAAATAAAACCCTTTGGCCGGTAATTACAAACCTGGCCCACTGGGTAGAAAAGTTAAAGCTTCACAGCAGAAATATTACAGACGCTTGAAGACAAAATGAGATCAGGGGAGGGAATGTAACGTTTCACAGCAATAAGTATACAGGTGAGAGGAACCATAAAAGTAAAAACGATACGAGACAAAACTGAAGTTAAGGAAGCGAACATAACCTCTCAGGGCCATACGTATACAACATTCTTACGGTAATGAATACTGACTTTGGCGAGGAAGATAAAAATAAAGGGAAACCAATACAGTAAGAGATATAGAAGGAAAATGCTCCGTATAAAATACCCTATAAAAGAAGCTTAACAATAAAAGGTAAACAACTTGATTGCTATTTAGAAGAGTAAGCGCATGAGGATTTACGAAGAACTGAAAACTCATCGAAAAACAATTATTTCTATTTAGACAAGAAAATTTAGATACCCTAGATAAATAATAAGAATCACAACCCTATTAAAGAGGCGACGGTTAAGAGGGGACCCGACAGAGGTCTTTAAATGGTATAAGGGACATAAGAAGGGTGACCAACAAATAATTATAAGTACTAGGGATAGGAAAAGAGATAATGGGGGTAAACTTGTTAAGACTAGATTTAAAAAAAGAGATAGGGAGGAAGTTGTTCTCAAATATAGTAGTAAATGAATGGAATAGACACAGTAATCAGGTTGTTACTACAGAGTCATTGCGGAGTTTCAAAGGAAGATTAGACTATGAAAGAGACAGGAAGGTATAGGCAGGTATTTTTCATAAAGGGAGTGCCACGTGTCGACCAGACGGTTGCTTGCAGCTTCTCTTGTTTTCTTATGTTAGCGGAAGTAAACTCTACAAGCCTCAGTCTGTTTCCATTCTTTTTCTGCTTCCCGTGACTTGAACTGTTCCAGGAGAGGAGGAGTAAAACGTCAAACGATCAAAACATCCGAAACAAAACTGGCAAACTCTTCTTTCCTTTGACTTTTGGGTAACGGAAGACGCAGCAAGCTTTTTCTTTTTGTTTCTATCCTTTTTTCCCTTTTCCCAGTTTCGTTGACATAAAAAAAAAAAATAAAATGGTAAGGAACTATAAGACTTTGGCATGTGTCTAACTGGTGTGGGTTCCTCGGAATGTGTGGGAACTTTTCATAAGGCGCTGAACAATCTGGAGGTGTGTAACTCTGTACTCGATCAGACGAGAGAGAGAGAGAGAGAGAGAGAGAGAGAGAGAGAGAGAGAGAGAGAGAGAGAGAGAGAGAGAGAGAGAGAGAGAGAGATGGGAGGGCTATAAAATAAAGCGAAAACAAAAGAATATGCAGAGTATATAAAAAAAAATGAAATTACGAGAAGTGTTATGATTGGTGTCTGAGAGAAAGGAAATAAATGACTTGTGGCCGAAAAAAATAAATAAATAAATAAAGATATGATGCAGAAACAAGATCGTGAATCACTTGGCTGAGAGAAAGAGAGCGCTACTAACCGAACCTAACCTCAACGAAAAACCGCTGTCAGCCAGAATCACACAGGACTTTTAGCCAGCAAGGCGAGCGATGCACCACATAATCTTTATACTTCAGCCTGTAAAAATCTCCGTGGTTACTCCGTCTATATTTAGGAATTTGATCGCCTTAAAATTCCAATTGAAGGAAATAATCAGATTAGCAGGTCCAACACAGTAGACGTGTATGAAAGAAAATGGAATATAGACTTATCAGGCTCCATGGTGAAAGAAAACGTTTTAACCTACGTAGGCGTCAATTTAAGGGGTGTCTGATTCAAATTAAACCAAGGCACAGAAAAGCACTTTCCAACGTTCCAGGAGCCTGTTCAAAATGGTAAGGAAAGGTCAAGCGATGAGTAGGGACGAAGAGAGGTACTGCACGAGAACAGGTAACAGAACTTCACTGTAATTAATACCTTTGTTAATTGTATTTATCACCGATATTTCTCATCATCATCATCATCATCATCATCATCGCCACCTAACTAAGAATACTTCCACAGCTTCTATTACAACAACAATGACAACAGCAGCAGCAGTAACAACAACAACATCAATTACCACTACCACTACTGCTGCAACAACAACAACAACAACGATAAAAACAACAACAACAACAACAACAACAACTACTACTACTACTACTACTACTACTACTACTACTACTACTACTACTACTACTACTACTACTTCTGCTGCTGCTGCTGCCACCGCTACCGCCACCATCGCCTCTAATACTAAATCTACAAGATAAAACGTGACAAATAAAATACTACTAAACCAATAACATGCAATTGAAAATGATAATAAGCAAATAAAAGAGAAAGGAAGCAGAGAAAAATAAATACACAGCCGCCAAGTGATAGACGATTCTGGCGACTCATTTCATTGTAATAATCGAGTCAACATTTCAGACCATCAGTCACTGTTTGTTGGTGAGGGTGACGGTGCTGGGGGCAATGGGGCAAGGAATGTTGTGCTGCGTTCCTGTTTACCTCCAGGACAGAATGTTTGATTTCCTATTTGCCTTTTCCATTTGTGGTAACCTCTGATCACGAGTCCAGTGAGTGATGAGCCACAGGTGTTCAAAAGGGAGCTAAGTAAAGGTACCGAGCGTTAGTTGTGGTTAGTGAAGAAAATTACGACTAATGTTGTTTTACTCTTGTATCTTCTCACTTTTTTTTTTGTGGGACAGCGTTAAATTAGCGTTTTTATGCGCCAGGCTGGTCTTGTGCAAAAAATAAATAAATGAATAAAAATAAAATAAATAAGTAAATAAATCAAATCAAATCAAATCAAATCAAATAAATAAAAATCAATTTTCCGGTTCAAATGTTTTTTTTTTTTTTTCACATAACATATTCTAAGATTGTTTCTCCTCTCCCTTTTTGTTACACATGAAGGCGAAGGTAATGAGTTTAGAGGTTTTGGTAAAGTTTTAATGAAAAAAAAAAAAATTATATATATGTATATATATATATATATATATATATATATATATATATATATATATATATATATATATATATATATATATATATATATATATATATATATATATATATATATATATATATATATATATATATATATATATATTCAAATAAAGGAGTTTTCTATTTCTTACATTTTGTTGAGAGGCTCGCAGATGGGCCAGCCAGAGGTGCCGAGGAGGCGAGTGTGTTCAGTAAAGTTCTGGTGGGGAATTCGATGAATATAAGCGAGTCTGTCTGTGGAGTTTTTGTTCACTTGAACAACTTTTTTTTAATAACTTATTTTCTTCCCTTTATTTTCACTTTCAACTTTCACTTTCACAACGGCAAGTCCTTTCTTTTTCATGCAGGAATTTTAGAAACTTTTCTTATTATATTCTCATAACTACAGGTTTCTTTCTCCAAGAATTAAGGATACTTTGAATTTTTCATTACATTTACTTCTCAACAAATTTACTTCCTTTTTTCCACTCATTATTCTTTCGCCTTGATTGTAATGGCAACTCTTTTTACATGTGCGTGGGCGGCAGGAACAGAAGTAGCTGCATGCTTTCATTCATGGCCAGAACAATTCGCTCTGGTCCCTCACGTCAGGTCGGCAATTTTCCAGATGATTATCCAGCCAAAAAACTATAGCTCGGTATGACAATTGGAAGGAGAAATGCGTGAGAAGATTTATGACGTGAGTTGAAAAATCCATTAACATTCACAGAGGCGTGAGTTCAAGGCAGAGGTGTTCAGTGGATGAGAGGGCAGGTGGTGACAGCTACTTGTTCGGCTCCAGGAAGAGGAACATTAAAACACCTGCGAATCTCATTTGGGCACCTATTTTTCTCTTAATTCTTCTCTCCTGTACTTATCTTTTTGAGGGCTGCATATTGAACGAGCCTTGATTTTTTCACTTTTCTTTTTAATCAGGTTTTGTGGCCTTGTTCGGACTCTGGCACATACGAAAAATGAAAAAGAAAAAAAAAAAAAAAAAAGAGGAAGGTTCCCCAGGTGAAACAAAGGACTGCACAGGCACTCACGCCAGGTACTCAGAAACAATCACCTCAACTATTTAACGTGTAAGTGTTGTAATTTTAGAAAAACTGGTTGGAAAAAGTACACATACCTAAAAAAAATATAGAATCCCTCACATTATGCAGACACGCAAGTACACACACACACACACACACACACACACACACACACACACACACACACACACACACACACACACACACACACACACACACACACACACACACAAACACACACGTTAAATAGGACACAGTAAGAAATTTAACGAAAGAGAAACTAAAAGAATGTGCAGAATTAGTTTTCCAAATAGAGGAATAGACAGGTGGAATATATTAAAAGGAATTGGTGTGTGTGTGTGTGTGTGTGTGTGTGTGTGTGTGTGACGAACAAATAATACACATAAATAAAAGGAAAATGGAACGATTCGGCATCAAAGGATTCAGTATTACAAACTTGACTCAATCCATTAAAAATATAAATAGACACACACACACACACACACACACACGCACACACACACACGTTCAATCTGACCAACCTTCCCTTCTTTCCACCTTTCCTTTCTTTTCCCATGCCTCCTGTCTTCGTTCTTTTTTTTTATCCTTCATTCTTTCCATCCATTCGTCCGCCTTCCACTTCATAACACACACACACACACACACACACACACACACACGTACACCCACCTGATTGGATATGAACAGTGACAGAAGCGAAGCCTCCAGTGTCAGGCCGACAGCTGTAGCGGCCGGAGTCTCTTGGGGTCACTGCCGACAGCTTGAGTCTGCTCACTGTTCTGCTCGGTGTCTTCTCCGTCTGAGGGTAAAATAAGACAGTCTGGGATGTAACAAACACTCGGCTACAAGCAAGGAGATTAGAAGAAATAAGTTTTCCTAAAATACGAAGCGGTGTATTAAAACTAAGATTTAAGCTCGTTCCTTTCGAGGGTAATTGCCAGTGTCTAGACATGTTCTAATTTTACTTAAGCATTACGTGTTTTTATTCGAGTAACGTGTCTTGGTATAACTTTTGCATATTTAAGTTCATCTATTTAGTAATTACTGTGATTTCTTCACTTATCGTGATTTTATGTCAAGGTTGCATTTCATCACTTAAGAAACGTGTTTTTTTTTCTCTCTTTTTTCTTTACATTAATTGCGCAGCTCCGTGTACGATAGAACTTGTCTGTAAGTGAACTGAAAAGGCCAGTCATGTGTAGAGGAGAGAGGCAGTCAATGGAACTATTAGTTATTAATGCAAGCATATGCTTCTTTAACTTCTTTCAATTGTAAACTCTGGAGATCTTAACATTTTGCCAAGTGTTTTTTTTTCTTCCTACGACTTAAACTGTTGCGGGAAAAGAAGTATGAAGACAACTATGAGAGTTAATTGGATAACTTTTTTACTCTCTCTCTCTCTCTCTCTCTCTCTCTCTCTCTCTCTCTCTCTCTCTCTCTCTCTCTCTCTCTCTCTCTCTCTCTCTCTCTCTCTGAGTTTTGGAAGCGGTATATCGAGGGAGCTTTCCGCCTCCAGACATCTTTTTTTTTAGTATCAACTTAGCAGCAAAATTTTTGCCCCTGGTCAGTCTCCTTGACACTTAAAAGTTCCGTTATTCTTTTTATTGACTTTTAACCTGTTTGTATATTCTCCTTAGTTTTCTGTATACTTATCATCATGACGCAATACAAGTTGATTAGACAAGATATACGATACGAACACAAAATAATGGAATATGCAAGAAGACATACATACATACATACATACATACATACACCCAACTACCATGCCAAATGATAAATTCACCTAATATAAAGTTATCTATTGACTCCACAGTAAGAGTCAACACAACCATAACCACAGTAAGAGTCAACACAGTTATAACCATTAGCTCGCGCCACACACCTGCAGAGCAATGCCGCCCCTGGGAGAGTCGTAGTGTAGCCTCGCCGCGCCCTGGTACCACGCCACCTGACGCGGCCCCGCCCTTCCCTTGTGGTCCACGGTGCAGGTGATGGCCAGGATGCTTCCCCTCTGGATGTACCGCTCGTGTGCTCCCTCAATGCGTACCTGTGTACCTGTGTGGGGCACCAAGCGTTGTTTCCCCAGTAACACTCTAGAGACTTTTTCTCCCACTGAAGTTCGTTCCTCACCCACCTATTTTCCATACCCACAATTCCAAGCTCCTTCTCTTTTATTACATTACATTATATACTGAAGCACTACTACCTGGGTGGCTATGAATGGTTAGATTAGGTTAAGTTACACGCATTTTTTTTGCTGGCAAGGGAATGTGGTGAGAATTTGTCCTATTCCACGAGTGGTTGAGGTAGGAAAATAACACGTAACCTGCACTGCTGCTCTCACTGCTGTGCTAATCCTACTGGCTAATTATAAGAGCAGATTTTCACATTTAATAAGACTTAAAGCAGTATTGAAGCCTGCTGTGGATTACATGAGGATGGAAAAAAGTTACTGTACTGGTTTTGATGCTGACCTGTTCTTAAAGCATTCACTGCTATATCTCATTGCTATAAATCATTAAATATTTCTGTAGTCTAAAAAAAAGAATAAAGAAAAGACAAAACTAACTTTCTATTTCCTCTTTTGTCTCGGAAACAACTTTTACAATGTAGTGAAGGTTAACTAAGGGCGGCCATGGCAATATAACAGTAAATGAACTCTTATAAGTATTGCATTATTTTCTATAGTGTTTTCTTATCACTGGCAGCGTACGTACTGTTGTCCGTGGTGTCCAGCTCGTGCATGTAGAAGGGGTCATCTAAACTTTTGTCTGGAAAGAAAATGAAGAAATGACGTTAATTATCAAACTGAAGCGAGCTCTCTCATTCACTCTTCCATTTTGGCCCAATTTTATTCACTCTTGTATAAAGTGAAACGAACCCTCTCATCCACTCTTTTCCACCCTGATCCATTCTTAGCCCCTCATATTTAAACAAACTCTCTTGTGTTTAGCCTTTGTGTCCACCAGTACACTCTCATCCACTTCCTTCCACTCTAATCCATTCTTAGCTACTCTTATTTAAATTTATTCCCTCTCGTCTACTCTTATGCACACTTGTCAACTCTTACCCACCCTTATCCAAGCTTATCACACTCTTAACTCATAATTATTTACTCATATCCACTCTTGCCTACTTTCATCTCACTCAGACACTCTCAGCCACTCAACCTTATCTTTACTTACTCGTATTCCCTGTTCTTTACTCATACGTACCTTTATTCACACTTATCCATTGTCACCCACTTTTACCCACTTATGTACCCTATCCACACTTATCCACTCTTATTTCACCCCCTTCTCGTTCTGATTCACCGTCATTCACGACCATCCACTCTTACCAACTCATATCTAATCTCGCTCAATCTCTTCCACTCACACCTGCCACCGTCCTGCGCTCACTCATCACAGCTCTTTACTCCCCCATACGTCCGCCCTAAGACATTAATTACAGCACTGCAACGCACGTGAACGCCCATTACTCACTGAGAGTAATTACACGCAAGGGACACTTATTTTTAAGACGGTTTACATATCCCCAGGCTCAACTCTTTTGCATATATACATAAAGAACGGGGCACTTAACTAATGATTTGCTGTCCATTCAGAGCTACTGTGTAATATCCTGTCTGGTTACTGTGTTTTTTATTTCTTATTGTTTTTTTTTTCTATTTTTGTTTTGTTCTAACGTGGAGTTGCATATGTTGTAGTAATTATGGTTAGTTTGTTCCTTCAGTGTAACAATAATAATGGCAGTAGGTCGTATGTTACCACTACTACTACTACTACTACTACTACTACTGCTGCTGTTACTACTATTACTACTATTTTTGGGAAGCGTGGCAATTTAGTTCCCGCACCCCCCCCCCTCTCTCTCTCTCTCTCTCTCTCTCTCTCTCTGCACTTGGCCAACCTACCTCACGCATAAAGAATCTCACTATGCCTCTGTGCACGTTGATGCGGAAACACTGACCTACATATCTACTGAAATGGCCAGACCTCGAGTAACATACGTACCTCACTCATTTCTACCTTTTTTATGTATCTGGGAAAACCGGACAAGGGAGAAAAAAAAAAGAAAAAAAAAACAAGGCCGCTGATATTACCGTTTATAAAAGAAAATGGGATTAGAGGGACAGAGAGAATGCTTTTTTTTTTTTTTTTCATAACTCTTTGATTTCGCTTCCGGCTTATCAAAACGGTTTTGTGTAAAATTGGGTCATGATTTTGAAATATATCTCTGTCATTAATAGTGCCTGTATTATTATTATTATTATTATTATTATTATTATTATTATTATTATTATTATTATTATTAGTAGTAGTAGTAGTAGTAGTAGTAGTAGTAGTAGTAGTAGTAGTAGTAGTAGTAGTAGTAGTAGTAGTAGTAGTAGTAGTAGTAGTTTTTATGTAAGAGGGTCACTGGCCTGGCCAAGGGAAACAAAAAAAAAATAATCCCACTAAGTAGTAGTAGTAGTAGTAGTAGTAGTAGTAGTAGTAGTAGTAGTAGTAGCTTTCGTTCAGTATCATAAACTGTGGTCAGCCGTGTAACAAATGTCGTATTATCATGAGCAGAATATTAATTTGGTCTCTAATCTGCAGGGAACCAATCAATCGCCAGGGTTTTGTAAGGAGACTGGAAGTAGATGAGAAGACTTGAGCTTGAGAAAAAACACAAAGAATAAAAGTGAGCGCAGGTTACTTGACTTCTGACCTCGATATTGCTAACGTTACTGTATTGGTCTAGAGGGGAAACACGCACTCTCCAATTTAGAAAGCTCCACATGCCCTTATCGCAGCTGTTCTTGAGTGTCTGGTGAGCGTGTCCTCTCCAGATTTGAAATAACCGGTGCCCTTCCCCTTCTTGTTAGCGTTATTTACTTTCTATCTGGTTAAGTAATCGTAGGCTCTTTTTTTTTCCTCTTCTTTTTCATTTTTAATCTCCTCTTTCTTTTTCTTGTTTTTTGTTCACCACTTCTATTCAGCAGCATTGCCTTTAATATCATCACCATCATTACATCATTATCATCATCCTCTTCTTCATTATCACCATTATAGTCAATATCATCATCACTAATACTATCATCATCATCATTACCGCCATCATTACTATCATCACAATCAGCATCACCACTATTACTATTCACTATTACACAACAGACAAGAATCCTTTAACAGCTCATATAATTTACATGCCTTTCATTTATCTTTTCCTAGCCAACTGTCAAGAAAATGTTCGCTGATTTCATGTAATTTCCTCCTTCATTGTCTGCCCTGGTCTTGCTTTCCCCTTCTGCCCTGCGTTAAGATACCCTTCTACCCACCCATCTACAAGCGCGCGAGTATATATACGAGTACACACCCACCCACCCACACACACACACACACACACACGCACACACACACAGTTAGTTTATTGGCAAAAGAGAACCAAAGAGATATACAGCAAAATACACAATAGAAAATTATACATATTACAAACTGGATAATGAATAATGCATAATAAAAAAAAAAAATTGATATTAAATAACAAAATACAAAACACTGCATCACATCCTCTGTCCAAAGCAAAGAAAAATAACAAACTTTCAACAGAAATATGAAGGCCTTCGTGTATATTATAATCGCATAAATCACATAAATATCACGTGTATTCTTCCATATGACTCCTGATATACGTGAAAGTTAAGGTAGAGAGTCTCGCACCGCCAGTGAGCAGATCGTAAACATATTTTTCTGTTTGCATTTGTACACACACGCAACGTGAAAATCAGACTTAATTCCTTCCCTGATGGCTTGCGTCTCTCGTAACCTTCAGTCAATCCTGTTGATTCTTCATGTCTGAGGGCGATGCAACGCTCAACATTTATTCCAACCCGAACAGTTGTGCAATATTACCTTGGGCCGTCACTTGCGTCGCACCACGAATACTTAATCTCACTGTATTTCCTTCAGCAATGGTGGGTGTAGCATGTAATAAGTCGATGGTTACCTTCGATTTTCTCCATCACTTGCAGGATAATGTCAATTGCACGTGTAGTATCTAGAGTACGAATAGTGTACGGTAATTACTCACATCAGTAATAGTAACTTGTTGTGATTTGGTGAATTATTTCGTTTTTAAATGTTATCTGTGTTAGGAATATACATGAACACACGTATCTTTGCCCTCAGCAGTGTTTTGTTTGGAGGGATTACTCAAAACCATCTCAGACATAATTTAGACGCTGCTCACAAATGCAAGAGTCTTAAAGAACCTGATGTAATATTTAAGTTGTGGTTTCTATTATTCATCGCGCTCCAGTAATCTGCCGCTTTTTCCATATTCAAAAAGCGCACAATATAATTTTACTCTTGAGGAAACTTTCAGCTTGTGCTCTGCGTTGTACATCTGCATATTACTGGGGAGTTTACTTTACATAATTTTGATATTTGAATAGCATGTGGATCTCTCATTGCGACACTTCCAAATCTCGACATAATATTTGCAAAGTAAATTAAGCTCTGCGTATGAATAATCATTTACCCCAATTATAGCCGACACTTGCAAAGGTCACGGCAAGCCCGAGCATCATACTTGGCTGCGTGGATGCAATGTCTCAGCACCTCAAAAATCTCTCTCTCTCTCTCTCTCTCTCTCTCTCTCTCTCTCTCTCTCTCTCTCTCTCTCTCTCTCTCTCTCTCTCTCTCTCTCTCTCTCTCTATGCCACAAGGCTGAATCTCTTGCCATCATGTAGTGTTACTCTCATGCTAACTGCTCTTCTGATCTTGGTAATTGGATGCCTCTATTTTCTCTCACTCCTATCACTGTCCACCTCCCTAATGCAAAAGTTAACCAGTACTCTCAATCATTCACTTATTTTACTGGTAAACTCTGGGACTCCATCTGCTTCTGTATTTCTTCATGCACGTAACTTAAATTATTTCAAAAGGGAGATTTCAAGACACTTCTTCATATAGTTTTGGATTTGCTCTCGGATTATCCTCTTGACGGACGGGAATCTTCAATGGACTTTTTCTCCCTAAGCCAGAGAAACTCTTTCATGAAAAAAAAAAAGCACATAAAACTATACTTCGTAAGATTACGTCTACAAAATGACTGCCATGTTCCCTCAATGAAATCTAGTGTAATCTTTTATCCTCGTATGTTGCTGAAGCACGCGCACGCATTGCAGACGAAATAAAGGCAAGTCATACCTTGTTACCTGAAAAGATGACACCTATATAATCAGGACAGTACCTCACTGGAACACAGAAAAGACAAACACACTTGAACTTCGCACAGCCATACCCACACTCAACACACCAGAAGGCACCATCACCACCTTGACCGCCACACTCACCTCGGACGATGAGCAGGACCGGCGTGGTAATCTTGGGGTCTGAGTTCACCTGACACTCGTACCATCCTCCGTCCCCGGGCTGGGCGTGTCTGATGTGCAGGGTCCACTCGTCCGTGTTGGCGGGGTGCAGCACCTGGGGGATACACGCCACACAACACATTAGCCTCCAGTAACCTCGCACAGCTCACTCGTCCGGGTTTCCATGCTTGTTATACTGAGTCTCTATCTTTCTATTCCTCAAAGTGTGAAGTACGTTGTAACTTTTCTCCTAAATGGTTTAAAGATTGAAGACTTGCACGGTTGACTCTTACATCTCTCGTCCGCGACCGGTATTTCTAGGGCGGCACTCGCATGTACGGCAGACACGTTGGTTTTCCGTCTGGAGTTCAGGAGTATGTATGTCCGTCTCAAGCCCGGATCTTCCGTCCCTAACTTGGAAAATCAGTTGAAGTTTGGCGCCGCAACAAAAGACGTATATAATGACGACTAAGGTTATGAGGCACAGTTATATTTCCCATCGAAAAAATCCCGTGTACAAGGACGCAACCCCAAAACGATGTCAAATAAGATATAGTTTTTCGTTTTTCTCTCTTTGAGCATTGTACAGCACAGAAAAGAATACCAAATGAGAACACTGGTTTTCAAAATGGCCTTAATTGTAAGAGTTGTAAGCCTTTTCTTTTCTCTATTCGAGCATTGTGTGGCATAGAAAAGAATACCAAATGAGAACAACGGTTTTCAAAATGGCCTTAGTTGTAAGCCTTCCAAACACAAGCGATGATCTGAACAGTGCTCCGTCAACCCGCATATTCCTATTCTATGAGAGCAACAGAGAGGCGTGATCAAAGGAAAATAACAACTAAAGGTAAAATACTAACTTTTCCATTAATATTTAGTTGTGTAAATGGAATTCTTCAATAAGTACATAAAAAGGCAAGGTGTGAATATTAACGGGTCAGTTTTTGCATTGCCATAAGTAAAAAAAAAAAAAAAAATAAAATAAATAATAAATAAATAAAATAAATAAAAAATAAAATAAACTGAAATATAGGAACTTCCAGATGTTTGCAACACATAACTTTGTGCAAGGCAGCAAAGCAACACCATACAAGGGAAATGAAAAGTAAGATTACACTGCAGGGTCACTGTGAATAACAAACAAGGATTTCCTGTATCCGACATAAACGCTAAGCTTTCCTGAATCTCCACTCATAGATAACAGAAAAAAATAAATAAAGAAAGAAAGAAAAAAGTCTATCACAAGCAAATCTCGTAACAAGTTTGAGTGACCGACTCAGAAAAAATAATAAATAAATGAAGGAAGTTTAAAAAATGTTATTACTAGAATGGAAAACTCCCGGTGCTTTTAATGACTAGTTCCATTCACAAGTGATGGTGAATGGCAAGTCAGATCCAGGAGAAAAACACGAGGAACATCCTTACCAGCGCCACTCGTGTTACAACAGCCTTGTGGGGAGAAGAAAATGGTAAGCACACGTATGAATTGTGAAATTACATTCATTATTATGTTATAACGAGAAAAGTTACGTATAAACAGGAAATCTACTTAATTTTGTTATCACGTCATAAATATCAACTAAACCAAAAGGAGCATACCGAAATTATACATTTGTACAAAGTTATGACATAAAAGATGTTTAACATACAATAGGTATGAACAAAGGAAAAAAGAGTTGCGCTTATTAATGTAATGTAATAAAAGACCTGGTAATAATAATAATAATAATAATAATAATAATAATAATAATAATAATAATAATAATAATGATAATAATAATAATAATAATAATAATAATAATAATAATAATAATAATAACAACAACAACAACAATAACAATAACAATAACGATAATAATAACAACAACAACAATAAAACACAAAGCAAATTTAGTTCCCGTAAGAAGAGCGAGGCTGCATAATAAAAAAATGACGACAAAGTAACAGCAACACTCCAAAGGTTCCACCCCGCTGGCAGGTAACCGGCACCACACGACCAGACTGTTGCAGGGAATTCAATCCGTCATTTATCTCATCTTAAAACCTAAATGAACCAGGGCCCTCTTGACCCGCATCGCTCGCCACTTCTTCCAGTTTCCGTCACTTCCCCTCCGGCATCAGACTCCCAACACGCCCCTAATTAACTTCCAGCCTAAATCGCCACTGTCCTCCTAACTTCCACCGCCCACCTCGCCCTCTGCTCTAGTTCTCTTCGTTCTCCCCCTCGCCGTAAGGTTCCCAGTGCGACCTCCACCCCGGTATTCAGAAACGCTTTGCTGTCTCACCACGACTATTTTCAAAGGCCACAGAGATGATTAGCCGGGTTCTCAAGAGTGTTTCTTATGTTTATGAATTAGAAATCATGCTAATCTGTCACTAGAACCATGAAAACGTCTTTAGAAACACGTGTAACTTCAACTAGAGCCTTTTGAATGTAATGGAGGTACGGCACAGAAGTGTTTGAGAATATGGTCCCCACTCCTCGTGTTTCGTGGAGCAAGTAGTAAACACCTGTGGGAAGATGGGAACCAGAGGAAGCAGAGTCCAATAGGCAGCCTATCTCAAAACTATGAATATGTTACCAAAGATACCAACGGAGGAGAATACGTGTGTGTGTGTGTGTGTGTGTGTGTGTGTGTGTGTGTGTGTGTGTGTGTGTGTGTGTGTGTGTGTGTGTGTGTGTGTGTGTGTGTGTGTGTGTGTGTGTGTGTGTGTGTGTGTGTGTGTGTGTGTTTACCAAGTTTATCTAGGTATTTGATGCACGTACACTTCTCATCCCTATCACCGTTACTTTTGGTATGTGTGTGTGTGTGTGTGTGTGTGTGTGTGTGTGTGTGTGTGTGTGTGTGTGTGTGTGTAATCACGACATAAAAAGCCACACAATACGCGGCGAGACTGGCGTGTGCAGGAGTTACGTGGTGAGCTTGCTGGCTGATCTAGTGGTGAACGTGATAGCCTGAGTCCCTAATGACAGGCCTGCTGGGATTGTTAGTACAGGCGAGTCATGCAGAACCTTTACACCTTCCCTCTACACCATCCCCACCAACGCACTGCCAGTTAACACATGCTGGACGCTCAGCACCATCACATACACCACTTTCTGAAATATTACTAAAAAGGCCTACAGTTTTCTTTCTCCTTTTTTTTTTTTTTTAAGGGGGGGTCTTGCGTCGGGTGTATTCTGTTCTCGTTATTTTTTTATTTGTCTTGGATAGTTACTGAGTTATCTGAGTCTCACATTTCAGTTCTCAATAAAGAATAAGGGAGAAAAACTATCACTCTTGCCCATCCAATTAGTCAGTCAGGTAAATATTTTATGTGTGAATTTTTACTCACGATTCCTTTCTCTGTTTGCTTTTCTCTTTATTCCATTTTTATCTATTCATATTTTGCTATTGTTACTCCATTTTCTACCGACTACCATTTCTTTCCTTTTGTTTTTAATTCTAGTCATTTCCGTCCACGAGTTTTTGTACCTAATGTTTTTTCTTTTCCTCTTTTTATTTTTCTTCCTATCCATATCTCAATTATTTCTGTTCCCCGAGTGTTTCCTTGCCGTGCTTCTTACTTCTCTGCCGCTCTTGCTTTTCTTTCTTTTCTTGTTCATGTCGAGCTATTTTGTCTCTCAACATTTTCAAGGTTTTCTGCTCCCTTTTTTTATTTATCCTGTCCACGTCTTCGATTTCAGTTTCCATCGCAGTCGTTCTATTTCCCTTCCTTTCGTAAGCTTTCCCTAAAACAGGTTTGAATGTATTTTTATTGTGTTTTCGTTTTTCTCTTCTTTAATTTTCTTTTCTCGTGCTTTCACTTGTCTTCTTTTCAACAAACTATTATTTCATCGCGTCCTTATATCCACTCTTAACTTTTTCTAGCTATCTCCTGCCCTTGCTTTCCAGTCCTCGTGAAAACAACCCGTATTTTTTATCTTTAACCTCTACTGATTGCTGGAAATAAAATGGAGAAGGAAAATTTCGCACTCTCGATATCTAACAGACTATATCACTTTCATTCTTAAGTCTTCTTGCGTCTTGGTCTTCTGTCAATACTTTAAAGGCTTCGTAAAGAAACCGAATATGAGCAATTAGAACAACGAAGAGAGAGAGAGAGAGAGAGAGACCCTTCCAGTCCTCTAAATCAAGAATCACTATTACATTCTCATTTTTACGTTTTACCACACAGCGTCCTTCTTCTGTTCTTACCAGTATTTCCAACACACGTGAGAAAAATATGAAATCCGCAGCTGAGAGAGAGAGAGAGAGAGAGAGAGAGAGAGAGAGAGAGAGAGAGAGAGAGAGAGAGAGAGAGAGAGAGAGAGAGACAGAGAGAGAGAGCTTCCTATTCACTACAAACCTACGTACATCCTTTCATTTCTACTCTCAGCCACATCTTACCATTCATTTCCTAACTTCAAAGCTTGGTAAAAAAAAATAAAAATAAATAAATAAATAAATATCTTCAAATACAGCATAACGCAAGACTTGTAAGATCAAACTGCCCCCCAATGCTCTTACCGCTAAGTGACTCAAGCACTCAAGCCTCCTCCCTCGCAGCCCCGCGGACGCCACCACCTCTACTAAACCTCCAACAAAAAAGGGACCAAGAAGGGACTGTCATTCTTATTACGTCGTTCCACTTAACCTGGCGGGCCGCTCCTCCCTTAAAAGCCACTTTGTTACAGTTAATTTCGTTCTTGCTCCCGATGTTATTATTACTATTGTTATTATCATGTCGGAGATGTTCGGTCAAATTTAGTCTTATAAGGTGTTTCAGTGGCTCTTGTTTCTAAGTTCGCCGTGCCTTCATTCCCCTTACTTCTTATCAATCCTTTCTGTTATTTGAAACATCGTTCCTTAACAAACTACTCAGATTTTTTTTTTATTCAACTGCGACCTCTAAATATTTTACTGCTTTGAAATTGGATAATCTATTAATTTCTTTTTATTCTTTCTGTTGGGTGTTTAAGATTTTGCACAATGTTTCTTAGTGTCACTCGGTCCATATCGCCGTGAAAGGGTTAATTAAAGTGTTATCCTATTGTTGTCTTTGAACTGCAGCAAGTACAATGACGAAAAGAGGGAAAAATAATGCTTTCTTTATCCCAACGAATTCCAGTTGGCATTTCTCTTTTTCAACTCCCATCTTGTCTTGTTCTTCTCATGCCTTTATCATCCCTCGGGACAGAAAAGTTAGTGTTAATGTCAAGTCAACAAATCACCGTCAATATAATGAAGAAGAGAGGGAATCTTGCCTTTTTCTATCCAGTCTCATACTTTTCATCTATAAATCCCACCGCTTCTTGCCCTTACGTCCTTACTTCCCAACCAATGCGAGAGACAAAACACGCGGTCTAATGTTCTTGCCACAAATCACTGCAGACTTAACGCACCTACCCCATCAGACACGAGGGAGAGCGTCTGGACTGAGCTAAGAGGGACACTAGCGGGCTACGTCTCCGCGCGACGTCCGAGCAACATTACCCCGACGTAACTTAGAGGGACAAGCAGACATTCACCCTGTAGCGGTCGTCTGGCGAGTAGGTGAGCAGGCCCGCCGTGATGATGTGCAGGTTACGGCGCCTCATCCAAGTCACCTGCAACAAGAGAGAAGGTTATGAGTGCAGGTTCGGAGAGACTCAGGAAGAGTATATGGTTAATTCTAAGTGACCTGCAACAAGGATGGTTAAGAGTGCAGGTTCGGAAAGATTCAGGGGAAACGTTAAAGGCATGGCTACATCTCAGTGGTCTGCAGCAAGAGAGGTTAAAAGTGCAGGAGGCTCAGACTCATGGTACAAGTGAAAGGGGAGTAAATGTGCGCGTGTTGTACTTGAAATCAATCCATCCATCACAGTCTATCAGAAAAATAAAATAAATTATACTAATCAGAGGAAAATAAAACAGACGGTATTCAAAAGGAAGCACGAGTAGGTATTACTTTTTCAACCTAACCTCGGGCGTGCTTCAATGTTCAGAAATATTGATGCGTCCCTCAGAGTTAATTGGAAAGGAGAATTACTTCCAAGATTTTTTTTTCTCATACTCGTGATGAAATAGCGTAATGAGAACACCTGGAAGAATTAAAAATAATGATCTGCAATCAAAAGTTTCAGATAAGCAGGTCAATCAGGGATGTAAGATCGGGGAAAGACCCTGAATTATCACGATGGGCTTCCATGATCCCCGTGGGACAAACACTTCTCTAACCATCTACTCTCCCCTTCCGTCACTTCCCGTCTATTCCAGGCCACCCGAGAAACACGTCCAGTCTCTGACTCTGCAACGGACTTTCCCAGGCCATTCATGCAAAACGTTCCACGCCTGTGATTCTACTGCAGTCTTTCCTGACCTGCTCCACTCACCTCCGTCACTTCACCATCACGAGCCATCCCAGGAAAGCTTCCCATCTCATCTCATCTGATTACGTCCACATGTGAGGCATGGCCACGTAAAGAACACAGCTAATGGGAGCCAGTGAAACTCTTCGTATATAACACTATTTTTCCACAACTAATCTTTCATGCATTACACAACTGCTGCACTTTTATTCATATATATATATATATACTCGTATATATATATATATATATATATATATATATATATATATATATATATATATATATATATATATATATATATATATATATATATATATATATATATATATATATTCGACCAACTGACTAGAAATTAGTATACTACAGTGATGAAAAGTACCTTTCCACAGTTCCATAAATCTAATTAAGGAGACAGGTGAAAACGGCGCTGCTAACAAGCAAAACAAATCCTGCAACACGCCACTAAAACACGTGCTGGAGTGGTCAAAATTAACCTTTACATGTATTACAGAATTCCTGCAGTTCCGCAAATTAAGTACGTGTGCAAATCTTATTAAAACGCTCATTAAGTAAGACACAAGACTGTCTGCTTCCCACACCCCAGCTCGCGGCGGCCAGATGCAGTAGGGGAGTCGCCGCCAGCATTCCCCGTACGCCCATTTTTGATAATTTATTCATGGTTTTGAGAAAGACTCCGGCGCCTGGCGAGCGTTTCATCTCCACCACGACAGTCTCCCCTCACATTACGGCCGGCGAGGGGAAGACTCCTTGCGGCTATGAGGAAAAGTGATAAGGAAGTTGAGACTCAGGGTGACAGGATGGGTCTGCAGGGGACAATTGGTGCGGGAACGAGGCAGGGGAGCGGGCGAGTGAGAGAACCACCGACGTCATCCTTCCGTGAGGCATTATGGGAGATATTAAAGGGCAGACAGGTGTGTGTGTGTGTGTGTGTGTGTGTGTGTGTGTGTGTGTGTGTGTGTATACAGAGTTTTGCGTCAAGTTCCTACTGACCTGCTTTCTTACTTATTTACTCTTATGCAAGTTAGTCTTAGAGAGAGAGAGAGAGAGAGAGAGAGAGAGAGAGAGAGAGAGAGAGAGAGAGAGAGAGAGAGAGAGAGAGAGAGAGAGAGAGAGAGAGAGAGAGAGAGAGAGAGAGAGAGAGTACAATGTCAGAAATAACAGCACCAAATCAGTACAGGCATTGAAGCAGGAACAGGAAAACAACAGAAGGGTAAGAGGAGAGGCAACAGAAGCATAACAAAGGGAACAAAAGGTACGCAAAACAACAGCAGCAGTAAAGCGCCAGGAACAAGAGAAATAGGAGAGGTAGAAGCAGGAGAAAGAGAGACAGTGGCACATTGGAAGGAACAAGTCAGGCAAAACAGTGAAAGTAGCAATAGAAGAACTAGGGAGACAAGGAAACAGGGACAAGAGAAAGAAGAGGAGAGGTAGTAGCCTAGAGAGACAACAGGTGTAACAGAGGCAGTGGTACAGTGGAAACAACAGGACAGACAAAACAGTAGAAATAGCAATACAGGCACCAGGGAAACAGGGAAACAGGGACGGAAGAAAGAAAAGGAGAGGTAGAAGACTAGGAACAAAGACAACGGGAGAAACAGTGGCAGGAACAGGAGAAAAAACAGTAGGAATGGCAGAAGAGGCAGCAGGGAAACAGGACCTACACCCACCATACCTGCATCCACCACCAGGAAGGCAGTGCATCAAATGAATCCACGCAATGTAGAAGCAAGGCGAGGAAGTAAATAGACAGGAACACATGAGCAAACATAACAGCCTCTCCCTACCACACTCTCCCAGCACCACCTTCTCTCCCTCCCCTCTCCCTCTTCCTAAGTCCAATTAATACAGAGGCTAAGACAAACTGTACCAGGAATCACCCTTTCACTGCAACATTCAACAGTTCATGACACTAAAAATCACTGTGAACAATCTCTTCAAGTACCATAAGAAAGGAAAGGGGATTAAAACAATACATTTCTTATTGCCATGCCACTATGTTTAGATTGGCTGTTAAATGAAAAATCTCAGAGTGGCTTGCGATTAAAAGATGCGCCAGTAACAGTGAAAAGGTTAAAGATAAACAGTGAGTCTGTCAGGAAGGCCACTCACGGATCTGTCCCCGAGGTTGGCCACTCTGCAGGGGAGGAAGGCGTGGGACCCTTCGCTCACCGTCACGTTCACAGGAGGATCCACGAAGGAGGGTCCCCCCGGCCACGAGCACCAGCCTGGAGGGAGAAGGAGGAGTTGAGAGTGTATCCTGTATTCTTAAGTATTGTAGCGAGGCAGCAGTGTAGTGGTGGTTTATAATAGTAAGTCTAATGGGCAGGTTTCGCTGAGGGAATGAAGTCACTGGTGCGTGCGTATGGATGTATGTATGTTGATAATGTTGTTCTTATGTATGTTTAGATAACACACACACACACACACACACACACACACACACACACACACACACACACACAAGGAGAGAGAGAGAGAGAGAGAGAGAGAGAGAGAGAGAGAGAGAGAGAGAGAGAGAGAGAGAGAGAGAGAGAGAGAGAGAGAGAGAGAGAGAGAGAGAGAGAGAGTGTGTGTGTGTGTGTGTGTGTGTGTGTGTGTGTGTGTGTGTGTGTGTGTGTGTGTGTGTGTGTGTGCGCGCGCGAAAGACAGCCAGACAGACAAACAAACAAAGACAGAAAGAGAGGACAGAGACACCTATACACACACACACACACACACACACACACACACACACACACACACACACACACACACACACACACACACACACACACACACAAAGAAAGACGCAGAGACGCGGCCGATCGGGTCAAAGACTCCCATTCGAAACCACGACAAAAAATTCCTTCGCTTTTCGGGTGAACACTTTGCCGAGAACTGAAAGCGAGCCGCGAAGGAACGACAGAATGACATCGGCGGCAAGGAAAAAGAAGTTAGATCGTGTTGGCAGCCTCGTTACCTTCCTCCGGCGTGCTCCTGCCTGAGGGAAGCACAAAGACGCGGCCACAACACGGGGGGAACAATGTCGCTTTCCTTTTGTAGTGCTTGAACCACTGTAATGCTGGCCACTACAAAGACAGCGAGAGCGAGAGAGAGAGAGAGAGAGAGAGAGAGAGAGAGAGAGAGAGAGAGAGAGAGAGAGAGAGAGAGAGAGAGAGAGACTATTATTATTATGTACAGGCTAATATTATCAAAGTGAGGATAATAATTAAGATGTAAACAGCATTGTCGTGTTTATGCTTCTGTTACGTGACAATTTGGTATGTGGAACAGTTGCCAATATGTGGTGCCATTTCTCCTTCCACTGTTCTCTCGCACGCTCACACTTACCATTAAATAGAAATCATAAACTTGCTCAAATCAAAGAGGAAAAAGGAAAAAAACAAATGGAAATGTGGATTCTTGCTAGACATGTTCTAACGTGTCTTACGAGAAATAAATCAGGTGTTTCTTTCTCCGTCTGACCTTCTTGCTTGTTCTGTATTTCTTTTTTCTTGCTTTTTTGTCTTTGTTTTTCTTTCTTTCTTTCTTTAATTTTTCTCCTCCTCCTCCACCTCTTCCTTTTCCACTTCATTTCCTTTCTTTCTTCTTCTTCTTGCTTTCTTTCTCTTTCTCCTTCACCTGTGCAACCTTACTTTTCTCACTTTTAATTAAATACTACAAATTATCACACAACCCTGAGAAGCGAGAGTTATGTTGCTATTTGTTCTTCCGTTGTGTTCATTTCTGTTCCTCTTTTCTTCCTTCTTATCCTCCTCGCTGCGTCACAGAGTAGAGTTATCGTTCACGCAGTTAGCCTCATCTCGCTCACCATTTGGTCGTTCACTCAGAGGTAATTGTTTGCCGGCAGGAAATGCGGCAAGGAATGAAACTTTTGCTGGTTTGGTGGAGAATAAGAACAGGAAAAAATGGCGAGTGTTGGTGATATTTCAAGCCACAAAAATAGACGCTGTAACACACACACACACACACACACACATACACACGGTGGAAAAGTGGTTGTTTCACACGATTTATTTAGTGTTCTGGAGCAACAAGTGGACCGCAAATCCACTTCTTTGTAAGGGAAGAATATATATAAACAGGGAGGAATAAGAGAAAGAGGAGATGGAAGAGAAAGGAATAACAGGTGGAGGAGAGGCTAAAAATCATGCTCTCTCTCTCTCTCTCTCTCTCTCTCTCTCTCTCTCTCTCTCTGCCATCCCTTGTTCCATTAATCTTTCCCATGTCCCTCGTGTTCACTGCTCTCCTCTATTATTTTTCATTTATGTTCTCCATCTCCCTATTCCACATCCCTTAACACCATTTATTCTATATTCCTCGTTTCCCTTGATTTACGACACAAGGTTTTCCTCTTTCTTGGTCTTTTACGCTTCCATCTCTTCTTTCTTCTCCTTTTACCTTCACCTTGCGTTTTCTTACCATTTTTCCCTGCGGATCATCCTTCCTTCTTTTTCTCCACTTTCTCCCTGTCTTCATCCTGTTTTGCTCCTTCCCTCGGTTCCATTTTTGACCCTCCCACTTTCTATTCTCTCCTTTCCATTTCTATTGTCTGGTAATGTTATGGGTTTTGTTATGGCCAGGAATCAACCGTTTATGAGAGGTAATATCAATGTTGTGTGGCGAGAAACAGGTGTCACGGAAGGCTTAATCTCAAATGATATTATTATTACGATGGTGAATAGAATAACCTAAATATAAATTGTGGGATTAATTGATATGTGCATTGGGGGCGGCCGAAGAGCTGTGTAGGTGTGTATTGAAAGGTAAAGGACAGGTGCGTGTGTGTGTGTGTGTGTGTGTGTGTGTGTGTGTGTGTGTGTGTGTGTGTGTGTGTGTGTGTGTGTGTGTGTGTGTAAGTTTTTTTTGCCATATTATGAACAAATCTGCATACTAGTTAAAGAAAAATAACATACATTAGCACGAATCTGCCGACCCGAAGCTCCATGACAAATTAACTTGATCATTATAAGAATTCAACATGGCAGAGCATCATCTATTAACGAATATATATTCCCAAAATTTTACAAAGAAAACACACTGAGTAAATATGTTGCTAATACTGCCGGACATCAATTAGTAAGTCAACTGTGTAAATATGAATTTTGTAAAGCAGACAAGTGATCATTCATTTCCTTTTTCAAACTACAGGGTATTTGCAGAAAGATCTGTCATGTCAGCTGGCAAAGTGCTCCACAACTGAAGACCGTGGAAGATGCCGTGCTTGAAAAAGACTTGAGCGATGATATGGCCCGGGACTCGAACCCGGGCCATATCAGTTGTGAGCCGAGCATGCTAACCACTACCCTACGCGGTAAATGTGTGTGTGTGTGTGTGTGTGTGTGTGTGTGTGCTGGGGGGGAGGGGTATATGTAAATTGGCGTCATAATCCGGATGATCAAGAAAAAAAGACATGTATGTAATAGTGCGACAGGCGCTGAATGAAGTGTCATCAGCCGCGTTAATCCGCGTGTAGTTAAGGTTAATTAATTTTCAAAAAAGATGTAATTTGGGTTGGCGGATTATATTATACACGTCATTTGAGTTTTACCAATACGTGGCTGGTTTGAGCGGCAGGGAGGCTGAGACTAAAGTGAATGATTTGTATCCCTGCTCTGAAACTGTGGCATAACAAATATTTCACGGTTGAGGTTCACCTGTAACAACATTAATCCTTTAAATGCAAAAGATAATGCGAGAATCAAAACCTTATAAGCGTAAAACTAGAAAATTTTACTGATGAAAAAATAAAACTGCAGTCACAGTTTTTTTTTTTTTTTCATAACTCGATCATTGACTTCGGGGATTTGGCAAAGGAAAGCAAAAGGACAGTCAGAAAAAAAAAAGAAAAAAAAAAAGAAAAACGTCCACTGAAGGCTCCAGTCCCAAAAGAGTTGTCAAAAGAATATCCAAACTTACGATAAATGTCTGTCAAAGCCAAACTCTTAACTCACACCATAACAATTTTTTCTATTTTCGAAGTAAAGCCAAAGCAGTCAGAGGATTAAGTCTTTCTGTTTTCAAGGCACGCTTCGCATCCTGACACATCTATTGACTACCTAAAGGAGTTACACACCTGATACTTATTAACAGCAGACCTTCTTCCTGTCATATTATCTAATTTCAACTATACTTTCACCATGGCTTTAAGTTACTTTTCGTTTCCTATACGCGGAGAGATTACGTTTTTAAAGTTGTGTGTGATGGTCAATATAAAGCTGATAGATTTTTTTTTCTCATTCTAAACTGTAACAATTTAGTAACAATGTCCATTCGTCCAGTTTTCATTGCACTGTTTCCTCTCCAATACGTGCAGAATGTCTAGAAGAGGCAGATCTTTGACGATTAAAATATAACAGACCGCTTTCGTGTGTGTATTTAAGTTTTTATAATCACTTTTGTACTTTTTTTATTTTTTTTATTGGTGTTGTAGCTTTCAAGGCAACCAACTCTTTGTTTTCCAACACGCGCAGGAAACACCTATAAAAATACGCATCTGCAGGTTTATTTACAGCAGGCTTTTTCTCTTTGGCTTTCCTTCACCAGTTTCAGGTGGAAGAATATAATGTTAGCCTCGTCCTGTGACGGCATAATTGAATAACCATTTTCCCAACGCCTGAACCAATATCGTTTTTTATTTTTCTACTTTCAGCCACCACTATGAAACTCGCCCGCTACTCTTGTCAAGGGTGAGGACAAAGAATTCAATTTATAGCAAAAAATACAACCTTCACCCGGACAAAATGTTTCTGTCTATCAGTACGCTGAACAAATGACATGTTTGAAATCCGTAACAAACCAGAGACAAACAAAGAGGAACTGGTGTAGGGAAGTGGACAAGACCTGACCGAAAAAGAACAAAAATCACACAGGAATACAAGAATAAGATAACCTGAACACTATTCATCCGCTCAACGTACATAAATAAGATACCATAAAAAAGCAAGGCAACGAAAAAAACATACACAAGACTTGCCTCCCCTCTTTAAAATAAATAAATAAACAAACAGAAAAATACAAATAAAATACAGATAAATACCAAGCTCCTTTTATCCGCTCAACGTACATATTTGAGTTCCCCATGAAAAAATGAACAGAAGAGTGAATAAAACATACACAAACTTCCCGATACACACATTCTACACCAAAATAAATAAATGAACACAATACAATACTCTGTTCATTTCAGCATAAATATTTGAAAAACCCACAAAAAGAAACGACAACTAAAATATCACACAAAGACACAATGACTCGAGATCCGAATAGATACTCAATGAACGACATACGATAAAAATGGTACACTTCACCCACTCGAAGCTTGGATCTGGCGCCTTGAGTTTTACAGCACGGCAAATGATTGGCTAACGAGAAGAGGAGAGTTCGAGCGGCATTAAAATTTTCACCTTTTTCTTCCTTATGGATTATACATTGTTGTGACTGTATAGAGTATGATCAGGATAGTTAGACAGTAATATCCTATGCTGTGGTAGTTGGGAATAGAGGATAATTATCACGTAATATACAATACAGAAAAATATCATCAACCACAACCATACACGAGCCTTTCCTTCCATCACAGTAACACCAAATATTGCTCCCAAACACTTATTTAATCTATTGGACAGGGTGGAATAAAAGACTTTCCGATTCCTCCCCTCTATCAGACTGCTTTCATTCTCTCACTCACCGCCACAGTGTTGAATCTCTATCTCTTGCCTTTATTTCCATGGTTACTACTGGTTACTGCTCTTCTCAACTTGCGAACTTACCTCCCCCTCCCCCCCTTACTGCACAAGACTACTCATTCTCACCCGTATTCTGTCCACTTTCCTAATGCAAGAGTTGACCGGTATCTTTACTCTCTCATCTGTTTTACCGGTACATTCTGCAATTCCTCCTGTTTCTGTATTTACTCCTGCGATTACAATTTGAACTGTTTGAGAAAAAATGGTATAAAGACCTGAAAAAAAAAAAAGTAAATTAGCTGACTTTATCGCTTCCCGTGTTTATTTGTTTATCTTTTTTTTCTGTGCTCTTAACGGACTTATTTTATTCTCCCTGACACTAGAAAAAAAAAAGAGAGAAAAGAAAAACTACACCTACTTGTCTCGTAAGGTCGTCAGCGAGTCGTAGCAATAAAAATACCATTATATATTCTCCAACTAAATTACGGTAAGCTTTGTTAATTGGGACTTCGCTGCAAAAGGCGCCTAACCTCGGGAATTAATGATATGGCCTCCTAAACCACTCCCTTGAACGAACACACCAAAGAAAAAACACTAAGCCGCTCTTTTTTTACGGCAAAGAATATATTTGTTCTTTCTCCGAGTCTTTGTCGTGGAGTTGTTTGTTTGTGAATGTGTTAGGGAAAGACCCCATTGCAACTTTCACTCTTAATCTTGTCAGTAGAGGGAGTCTTCAAGGTGGTAGTAGTGGTGGTGGTGGTGGTAGTGGTTGTGTGTGTGTGTGTGTGTGTGTGTGTGTGTGTGTGTGTGTGTGTGTGTGTGTGTGTGTGTGTGTGTGTGTGTGTGTGTGTGTGTGTGTGTGTGTGTGTGTGTGTGTGTAAAGGCGTGAGTGGAGAGAGAGAGAGAGAGAGAGAGAGAGAGAGAGAGAGAGAGAGAGAGAGAGAGAGAGAGAGAGGAGAGAGAGAGAGAGAGAGAGAGAGAGAGAGAGAGAGAGAGAGAGAGAGAGAGAGAGAGAGAGAGAGAGAGAGAGAGAGAGAGAGAGAGAGAGAGAGAGAGAGAGAGAGAAATATACGGCTACCACCACCACCACCACCACCACCACAATTACTGCTACAACAACAACAACAACACCTACTACTACCATTACCGCTGCTACAACAACAACAACAACAATAACAACAACAACAACAACTACTACTACTACTACTACTACTACTACTACTACTACTACTACCATGATTGCCCTCCAACCTTGTACCTTTTCAAAAACCCTGTAATGACTGTCGATGGCGCCCACACCAGCGTTCTCGTATCCACCACGCTCCGCCAAATAAAGTAGACATGAATACTGTAGGTCGTGATGAGAACGGTCAGAGAGAGAAGAGAATACAAAAACTCTGTACATTTTTAGCTTCCTCTGCGCCAGACTCTCTCATACTTACGTGACACAAAGGATGAAGATGTGTGTTTCAGCTGAATGGGATGTTAATATTTAATGACGACGACAGTGATGAAGATGAAAATATGGTACTGTTTCTTTCATCGAGTAAACTACACACACTTTTTTTTTTTTTTTTTTTTGGATAACATGAAGGTAAGTCATCCCAGTTTTACTTAACGAGGGTCAAGTTGAGTATTGCCATATCACTTTCCTATACGCGTATAATAGAACGGACGTGATTAGTGAGCAGTGACCTGACGCTAATATAGCTGGCTAGTGTAGACATGGCGCCTTGTGTTGCTGAGTCGACAGGTTGTGTTAGTTCTCCTGTTCTCGAGGCCTTCGTTGCGAAGGTCTCAGAGGTGGAGGCTGAGTTCCATCGAAGGATCTCGGAGGTGCAGGCTGAGTTTCGTGAGAGGATCTCAGACCTGCAGGCTGAGTTCTGTGAGAGGATCTCAGCACCTGTGGGAGGGTCGTGCCCCACCGTCACCTTACCTAGTAAGGCGACGGAGGAGCAGTGGTCGGTTGTGTGCAGGGGAGCCAAGAGGGTGAAGGTGCTCAGGGCACCTTCCGTGGAGACGAAGAATCCCTTCAATGTGCTGGAGGAGGGGAAGGAGAAGGAGGTGGACAGGGCTGGAGGAGGCAAGAAGGAGGGGGCAGATGCAGTTACCCTGCCCCAAGGTAGAGTGCTTGTGTTTGGTGATAGTCAGGTTAGGCACTTAGATAGTGCGTTCTGTGCTAGGGATAGGAAGCGTAGGTCGAGGGTGTGTTTGCCGGGGGCCGGGATAGGGAAGGTAGCTGATAGGCTAGACACGTGCTTGGAAAAAGATGGGACCAAGCCCATTGTTTTTCTCAGTGCGGGAGGGAATGACCTTGGCAAGGTCAGGAGTGAGGAGCTTATCAGGAGGTTTCGACAGGCTTTGGACAGGATTAGGGAGAAGGGAGGGATCCCCGTGGTATGTGGTGTCTTGCCGAGGAGGGGAGTTGGTGCTGAGTGGCTGTCCAGGGCTATTACAGTGAATCGCAGGCTCGCGAATCATTGTAGGAGTAATGGATGGACGTTCATCGACAACTGGGACCTTTTCTATGGCAGGGACACCTTGTACGCCAGGGATGGAGTGCATTTGTCACGCCAGGGTGTTCGTGTTTTGGCCGAAACACTCGAGCGGGAGGTAACTGCACTCCAGCACTTTTTTCGTTAGTCGGGAGGGAAGAAGGGGTAGTGAGGAGAAGGCAAGGGGCAAATTAGTTAAATCTAGAAAGGAAGCTAGCTTAGGGATGGTGAGAAATAGCTTAAGTGTTTACTACACAAATTGTAGAAGTATTCTGAATAAAATAGACTTGCTTAGAGGAATAGCGAGTGTAGAGAAATTTGATATCATCGCTTTAACTGAAACTTGGTTAGATATGTCTTAATCCAGAGGTTAAGATAGATGGGTATACAATGTTCTATAAAGATAGAGAAAACAGGAGAGGAGGAGGTGTCGCGTTATACGTTAGGGACACATTACAGTGCTGTATGAACAATAGAATTAAAACAGATAACAAAGCAGAGTCGATATGGGTAGATATTAAGGAAGGATCGCAGTCAGTAGTACTAGGGGTAGTTTACAGACCACCGACCAGTACAGAGGAAAATAACACCTCACTGTGGCAGGAATTAAATAGAGCAGGCAGGTACAGTCAGGTATGTGTGGTAGGAGATTTTAATTTTAGGAATATCGACTGGAGTCTGATTGTGGGTAACAAGGAAGCAGAGGAATTCCTTAAGGTAATTCAGGATAATTTTTTAAAACAGGTAGTCGTAGAACCCACAAGGGGGAATAATATTCTAGATTTAATTCTTACTAACAGGGAGGAAGCAGTCACGCAGGTAGAGGTTGGAGGACAGCTAGGTAACAGTGACCATAGGGAAATTAGGTACAATCTAGAATGGGAAGAAACTGTTAGAAATAAAAACACTAGTAAAATACCTGACTTTAGGAGAGCAGATTTTGAAGAATTAAAAAGGTACCTCCAAGGAGTGGACTGGCAGAGGATGCAGGGTGAGGTCAGGTCAGGGACGGAGTTCAGAGAGATAAGGCAGGATGAGGGAGGTGAGGTGAGGCTCCAGAAGGGAGGAGGAAAGAGGAAGGGGGGAGATAGGTGTGAGTATCTTGGAATGTCAGGTCATGGTGAAATGAGAGAGGTAAGGTCGAGGCGAGTTGATGAGGGAGGGGAGAGGATGGTAGGGAACGAGATGAGGGGTTTAGGTGAAGTAAATGTAGATGAATTGTATAAATATTTCGTAGATAAAGTTCATACAGGTCAATTAGCAAATATCCCATATAAAACAATAAGATCACAAAAAAATGACCCTAAATGGATGACTGCTAGGTTAAAGCATTATATAGGGCGTAAGAGAAGTGTATATAAGAGATTAAAGGCAGGTGAGGAAGTTTTAAGGACACAGTATAATGAATTAGTTAGAACAGTCAGGAAGTTAACGAGGAAAGCTAAGGACAATTATGAATTAAAGGTAGCCAGCCAGGCGAAGACGGACCCCAAGGGATTTTATCAGGTATACAGGACGAAAAATAAGGATACTGTAGGTCCATTAAAGGCAGCAGATGGGGAGCTGGTTAGTTCTGGGGAGGAGATTAGTAAACTTCTGAATGATTATTTTTTAACTGTCTTCACTCAGGAAAACATGCAGGATATGCCAGATAGTGAACAGGTGTTTAGAGCAGATGAGTATGAGAAGCTGACGGATATTTCCATAACTAGGGAGATAGTGGAGCAGGAGATAGATAGGCTAAAAAAGTTCAAGTCACCAGGACCTGATGAAATATATCCCAGAGTACTGAAGGAATGTAAAAAGATTATTAGTGAGCCGTTAGTTTCTGTCTTTAGGAAATCACTGGAGTCGGGTGAGGTACCAGTAATGTGGAGGCAGGCTAATGTAGTACCCATCTTTAAGAAAGGGGATAAAACTTTAGCGTCTAATTATAGACCTGTCAGCTTAACTTCAGTTGTAGGTAAAATGTTAGAGTCAATAATAGCCAGGAACATTAGGGAACATTTAGACAAACATAACTTGATAAATCAGTCACAGCATGGCTTCACGAAGGGGAAGTCTTGCCTGACAAACTTGTTAAGTTTTTACAGTAAGGTGTACGAGGCAGTAGATAATGGTGATAGTTATGATATCTTATATCTGGACTTTAGTAAAGCATTCGACAAGGTGCCCCATCAAAGGCTCCTGAGAAAGGTTAGGGCGCACGGGATAGATGGGAAGGTGTTAGGTTGGATAGGGTCATGGCTTGGTAACAGGCGACAGAGAGTGCTAATAAACGGCTCGAAATCCGAGTGGGGTCATGTCATTAGTGGGGTGCCACAGGGATCAGTATTAGGGCCATTATTATTTCTAATATATATCAATGACTTGGATAGTGGAATTAGTAGCGATGTTAGTAAATTTGCGGATGACACAAAGATAGGTAGATTAATTAGGTCAGAAGCGGATGCCATCGCCTTGCAGACAGACTTAGATAGAATGGATGAATGGACGGATAGATGGCAAATGCAATTTAATATCAATAAATGCAAAGTGCTTAGCGTAGGTAGAGGAAACCCACACAATAGGTACACATTAAACACCCAAACTCTGGTAGGTACAGGGTACGAGAAAGATTTAGGAGTTATAGTTAGCTCTGAACTCCGTCTAGGGAAACAATGCATAGAAGCCAGAAACAAGGCAAATAGGGTACTAGGATTCATTTTTAGGAGTGTTAAAAGTAGAAGGCCGGAAGTAATATTAAAGTTATACTTGGCGCTGGTCAGACCTCATCTAGACTACGCTGTGCAGTTCTGGTCCCCACATTACAGGAAAGATATAGGTCTATTAGAATCAGTACAGAGGAGAATGACTAAAAGGATCCAGGGGATGAGGAGTATTCCTTACGAAGCGAGGTTGAAGCGGTTAAATTTACATTCTCTAGAGAGACGTAGGTTAAGAGGGGACCTGATAGAAGTCTTTAAGTGGTATAGGGGTTATAACAAGGGAGATGTAAGCAAAATTCTTAGGATCAGCAACCAAGGTAGAACAAGAAATAACGGGTTCAAGCTTGAAAAATTTAGGTTTAGGAAGGAGATAGGAAAAAAATTGGTTCTCAAATAGAGTGGTAGATGAGTGGAACGGACTCAGTAATCATGTAGTTAGTGCCAGGACACTAGAGAGCTTTAAGAGAAGATTAGACAAGTTTATGGATGGGGATAACAGATGGAAATAGGTAGGAGTGTTTCATACAGGGACTGCCACGTGTAAGCCTGGTCGCTTCTTGCAGCTTCCCTTATTTCTTATGTTCTTATGTTCTTATGTAATAGTTATTCACTTATTTGACTGGTTTTGTGTGTATCTATCTATCCACCTTCTCAGCAATCTATTTTTCTGGCTCCTTACCTATCTATCTATCTGTCTATCTATATATATCTACCTATTCATTTATTTATCTAACTGTCACTTATCTATCTATCTATGTATCTCTCTATATGTTCACTACCTATCTATCCATCCATCTATCTATCTATCTATCTGTAGGTACCTCATCACCGTCTCACCCATATAACGTATTCGATAGACACGTAAAACTAACACTCAACTAACGAATTCATACCCTCGGCCAGGTGAAATGATACAAGTGAACACATCCCAACTATTCTGACCAACCGTCGTATTTCCAGCAATGCAAAATGTTTCCCCGTATTTCTTTAAACACGAACTATTGCGTTATTTTTGGTGCATCGTGCTGGTAATATCCGCCGCCACCAGAGCTGCGGTATGAGTGCAAAGTAATAGCAGCGGGAGAGCTCACCAGTTTACACGGTGCGCTCCACTCACTGTAATAAAATGGCATCCTATCCTATCTTCCCTTGTCCTATCTCAACCTTTATCGTATGCAATCCTATCGTGTTCAGTCCTATCGTATTCTAACCTATCCTATCATATCTTTCCTTATCGTATCCTATTCAGTCCTTCCTTATGCTATCTCATCGTATCTTATCCTATCGTATCCTATCTTATCCTATTCCATTTTATGCCTTCTTATCCTATCCTATCCTTCCCTTATGGTATTATATCCTAAACTATTCATTCTTACCCTTTCCTATCTTGTCCTATTTCATCACCTTCGCAGGAAAGCACAAAGGAGACTAAGGAAAAAAAAAATACGAAGAACAGCTATGGATACAAGTAAATATTCTCCTTCACTGCACTGTTACTGAAGATATTACATAGAATTACATAGAATTACATAGCAACAAATACTACGGGACATGCTAGTCTATCACAAGGGTTTCTGATCGACTGCTGTTATTGGAGTAAATGTAGATTTTTTTTTCTTGTTTTTCTCTCATTTCTATTCCGTCCACGTCTCTGATGCAAGAGTTAACCAGTATTCTCAATCATTCATCCCTTTTCTCCCTGCCTGGTTCTGTATTTTCTCCTTCCTGTGACTTGAACTCTTTAAAAAGGGAGGTTTCAAGACACTTATCTTCTAAATTTTGATAACCCTTTTGACCTGGTTTGGGATTGGCACTCTGGTGGGCCTTTTTTCTTAAATTTTTGCTGCCCTTGGCCACTGCCCCCTCTTACATAAAAAAAAAAAAAAAAAAAAAAAGTGGGTGGACAGGATGGAACAGAACAGTAGGGTGTATGAATATCTGTGTGAATATTAGCACTGCAGTAAGAGTGATGGTGCTGCAGGATGAGATGAAGGCTGGTGCTTGTGGCGCTTGTTGTATTTGACTATGTCTATCAATAAATAGTAATAACAGTGTCAGAGTTCTTGCCTGTTGTGGAGTGAGGGGGCAAGAAAATTAATAGACTAATGAGCAGCTTTTTTTTCTTCTTCTTCTTTATTTATATCTCCTCAAAAAACAATAACTGTTCATGTTTTTAAATCAAGCAGAAATTAGCATACGCACTAAGAAACAATAAGAGCTTCGCAAAGAACAAGGACCGTGGATGCGACCGGTAGCAAAGTTGAATTTCATGTTTTTAAATCGAACAGAAATTAATAGATGGACTACATAATAAACAAGTAGAAATTAATGCATGGAATCAAGGACCTTCATTCTATCAAGATCCCGCAGAGAACAAAAACATGCAGTAAGTGGAGACAGTGCCAGACGTTGCTATCCTGCCTCAAACATTTCATACAAGATAACACAATTTTACGCAACTGCACGTATCAAAAACATGCTAAATGGTACGAAGTTTTGGAAAGAAATGTAGGAAGACACGAGTATCTATTCATTTTTCCATTAGGGTTCTCACCAATGGTTTTCGATAATGTGGCAGCGCTGCGAGGCTCGGACAAGAAATAATGGCGCTAATGGCCCTTCACTCTACTTCTAAAACCAGTAATTGTTTGCCTCTTTACGGCATTATATGATACCCCAGTTACTGTTGTTTGTGGAAGGTTAGTGACGTAAGTGCGGTAGATAACTGTGGTACGATTGTGGTAGATTAGTGTGGTTGAAGAATGTGGTAAATAAGAATGGTTGGCAAATGTGGCAGACAGCTGTGGTAGGTAAGCTTGAGTACAGTTTAAAATGTGGCCAGCTTGAAGATAATGTTTGTAAATGTTGCTAACCTTTATATTTTACTCTTTCTTTATGTTACACTGTGTTAGTGTGTGTGTGTGTGTGTGTGTGTGTGTGTGTGTGTGTGTGTTTACCTGACTGTAGTATGCCTGCTTTAAATAAAATTCATGGTGTTTTGTCTCCATTCTCGCTTTGTGTGTGTGTGTGTGTGTGTGTGTGTGTGTGTGTGTGTGTGTGTGTGTGTGTGTGTGTGTGTGTGTGTGTGTGTGTGTGTGTGTGAATGAGTGAATAAAAGAGAGAGAGAGAGAGAGAGAGAGAGAGAGAGAGAGAGAGAGAGAGAGAGAGAGAGAGAGAGAGAGAGAGAGAGAGAGAGAGAGAGAGAGTGTGTGTGTGTGTGTGTGAAGGTAGGCAGGCAGGTAAGTACAGAGGGAGCGAGGGAGAGGGACAATGCTGGCTGCCAATTTTTCCCCAACAATATAAAAGCCACAGGGAGGAGCACCACTTGTTCCTAGTTTGCTAGATTACTGAGTGGGCAGGTGCGGGGCAGGTGACGGACGTGGCTCGGAGGGTTTCCGGGTGGGGGCCTACAATTTGTCAATCACGCGCAGGGGATGGGGACACTTTTCACAGACGGAGACAAGTGGGCCTGTCAAGGGGCTGAGTCGCGCTGTGGAAATGGTATTAACACGACTTTGCTGCCCCTGGATATTTTTAGGTGGAAATGAGTGAGGGGAATGAGGGGCGTGACAGTAGGGTGGATGTATGGTGTGCAGTTAACTAGGTGTCGCTAAGGGGGAAATTTTGATAGTAAGAAATAGTTTTGTTTTGAATGTTCTGGATTGGAATTGTTAAGGTGATTTGATGATGTTGAAAAATTAATAGTTAATGGTAGGTAAGTAACTAGTTGTGGCTTAGAGGATAATTTTAATCGTAAGGAATGGTTTTTGTTTGAGTATTTTGGATTTTCTAGTGAAACGGATTGTTAAAGTGATTTGATAATGATGAAAAAACTACGGGATTTATAAAAACGTATCTATTTACTTGTCCAACTGAATTAAGAACTTGAAATGATGTCGCGTTCCTTGGTGACTTCATGAATAAGTTTCCCAATCATGGCGTGACGGGATGAAGAAGGACATTGTGGTAAGGAGGCCAAAAAGAGCCTGTGTCAGAGTGAGAATGACAGGGCGGACAGGTCGCGTGAATGGAGAGCGGAAACATTCTTTTTATTTTTCTTACCCAGATGTTTTTGTTTTTGGCTTTTTGCCCCGCTGGTTCCTTTTGCTGGAGGTTGACAGAGACGCAGTGTTCCCGGAGGCTGTTTGTCTTTGGAGGCAGTGGGTGGAGTTTGTTGATTTGCGGCGGAGGAGAACTTGGCTTTGGTGTTACGGCTTCTTAAATACGAGTATACTTTGTTGTTGTTGTGTTTCGTGGCTTTGTTATTTGTGGCATTCTCAGGCTTCGTTTTTCCTTCCAGTTTGTTTGGCTGTGTGTTTGGTTAGCCGGATTAGTTTTGATTAGCTCCACCTTCTTGATGAGCGAGAGCAGGGAGGGAGGAATGGAGGGATAAGGAGGGAGGAAGGAGGAAGGGAGGGAGAGAGGGAGGCTTGTGCTAACTGGCGGCTCAGCGGGAGTTTCATTTCTGTTCTATTGATGTCTTTTAAATCTTCATTTGTTGGCCGTTATTGTTGACTCGGTGAAAGATGTGTGAAGGTGAGTCACGTCTGAAATAATTACGTCTCGACCAAAATGGCGGTGAAAAGTTTACGTCTTTGTTGTTGTGGAGCTGCGTCTGGCAAAGCAGTTTCGAAAAAGCTGTTAAGATAATTGACAGTTTCTTTCTTTCTTGGTTTATGGTCGAGGTGCCGAGAGTTTTGTGCGCGAACTTTGGCAAGACTTCGTTCACCTCTTCCTTTTTTCTTACTGTTTTCTATGAAGGTGAACACAATGAAGTTCTATTGAGGACAAGAAAGATTATTACCTACATCATATCAAAGCTTGTTAGTGTACAGTTAAGTGGTGCAGACTATATATAAAAAATATAAAAAAATATATGGACGTGTTATCTTTATATTCCATTCAAACCCATCACACTCTCATATCGCGTAAACTTTCAAGAAAAAAAAAAGAATAAAGACTTCTTTTTATGTAAGAGGGCCACTGACGAAGAGCAACAAAAATTTGGAATAGGAAAAAAAGGCCCACTTAACGCCAGTTCCCATAGAGAAGTCAGAAAAAAACGAAAAAAAAAAAAAAAAAAAAAACAGGATAAGAGTCTGTCATAGAGTGTGCACATCACTGACTAAAACATGGAGCGCGCAAGGCCTGGTATATGCCCTGCCTGTAGTGGCGAGGATGGGAACCGTGCCTGATTGACTTACTGGTTGACACTAAGTAAGCGAGGGTCGAGGAGGCGCCTGGTGAGGGCTGGTTAAAAGCTTGCTGTGGAGGAGAATGAAGACTGCTGAAGTTACAGGAAGGTATGTGGAAGTGGGAACAGAAGGAGGGAACGTGTATGTGTGTGTGTGTGTGTGTGTGTGTGTGTGTGTGTGTGTGTGTGTGTGTGTGTGTGTGTGTGTGTGTGTGTGTGTGTGTGTGTGTGTGTGTGTGTGTGTGTGTGTGTGTGTGTGTCTGACTTGTCTCCTCCTGAAAGAAAATGAGCGTGTGAAGTGTGAATGTCTATCAGCAGAGAGAGAGAGAGAGAGAGAGAGAGAGAGAGAGAGAGAGAGAGAGAGAGAGAGAGAGAGAGAGAGAGAGAGAGAGAGAGAGAGAGAGAGAGAACGCAAAGTGAAATTAATTTATATACACTGCACTATTTTACTTACAGAGACAAAAGTGATTACTCTAAGTGTTGATATTAATATGCGCATTTCAATTCCACGTATACTCTACCACTGGACAAAGATTACTGGAGTCAAAGGTAATAATGAAAAACTATACATCCTGAAATACTATGACCGCCTTGTAAACTGTCAACACAATTACAACATCAACACCAAGAACCCTCCAATATAACATTCGGGAGAGAAAACGATCAATAAAGACAAGCAACACGAGGGATCAGCGGAAACTCAGGTAAAATACGTACACGAGAACCACGAAAGTCTTGCGCACACTCTCAAACTCACTAAATATTCCGTTTTCCACTGACTTTGGCGACATCCAAGAGCACGCGAGGACTTGTGGGGGAAAAAGGCCAAGAAAGATTGCTCAGTGTGGAAGGGGAAGAGGAAGAAGATTGCGGGAAGTGTGCGAGAGGAAGGGAGTGTTGCAGAAACCTCACCAGTTCTTCCCTTTCATTGAGTTATTTCCACTTGTCTCTTGTTGATTTGAATTGCGCCTCGGGTTGATTTTCGTGACTTCATATTCTCGCGTTTCTTTTCTGTTGATCTATGTTTGTATCTCTCTCTCTCTCTCTCTCTCTCTCTCTCTCTCTCTCTCTCTCTCTCTCTCTCTCTCTCTCTCGCCCGTATCTGTGCGTCTTAGCGCGTGGGCGTGAACAAGCAGTGACATTTATAGAATTAAAGATTGAGTTTTATCCCGTGAGTCCAGCGGTGTGAGAAGGGAAGGCGAGAAAGGAAGGAAAGAGGGAGAGAGGGAAGGAAGGATGGGAAGTGGGTGGAAGAGAGAGTAAGGAGAGGGCGGGACGGGGCGGGGCAAGGCGATGTCGTGCAAGCGAGGACACGTTAATTACACGACTCTGGAAGCCTGCCAGCCACCAGGTCGTCTTGCCGAAGAGAGAAGAACATTAGCTCGTTCTTAATTGCAAACTTCTGGGTCAATTGGGACACCTTGTGATGAGATTAACTGATTGGCTTCCCCACGGCTTACTGAGTGCATTAATATATTGACCGGTTGATAGATGTATACTAAAATATTGTCAATACCACCACCACAACCACCACCACCACCGCCACGATCACCAATTCTCCATCAGCGACAGCAAACATGCCAGAAAACTAAATAGAAATATTGCTAGCATCAATAGTGGGATGATAATTGTGCATATGTAGTGCGTGGTAGTGATGGTGGTGGTAGTACTAGTGGAGGTGGTGGTGGTGGTGGTGGTGGTGTCGTTGTAGTAGTAGTGGTAGTAGTGGTGATAGTGGTAAAGACAATGATAAAATAATAAATATGCTGCTGTGCTGATGGTGATGATAATGATCATAGTGATGATGATGAAGATGAACATAATGATGATGATGAGGATAACAGTACTACTACTACTGCTACTATTACTACCACTACTACTACTACTACTACTACTACTACTACTACTACTAACAATAATTACAATGATGATGATGATGATGATGATGATGATGATGATGATGATAATAATAATAATAATAATAATAATAATAATAATAATAATAATAATAATAATAAAATAACAATAATAATAGCAGTAATAATAAAAGCATCATCATCACAGCCAAAACACCAAAATAGATAACGATCACAATGACAAGAATGTTGTAACAATGACAAAATTCTGCTCTCATGAACGCGCACAAAGAAATTCTTCTCTCCTATTCAAAGCTTCCAGTCTGTAAAAAATAAAAGGTAATTAAAAAGCTTTGCATAACAAGACCGCCCTGGGCATGGTGGTGGTGGTGGTGGTGGTGGGCTGGACTTTCACGGCGAGGAGGAGGCATGGACTAGCAGGGGAACACCGGGAACACCATCCCAACTCATGAACTGAACCTTGACTTTTCAGACCCCCTCTCTCCTATTTCGAGTCTCCCTTAGTTGTCCTCATTGCCCGCCTGAGTCCCTTTGGCTTGTCTCCAATTTGCGTGAATGAATAAAAGTGCAAGGGAGAGTTACGAGGCAATGAATAAATGGACTTCACGACGGCAGGGAATATTGGCTAAGGTCTTGTGAAGGTTTTGTGCACGATTCTCAATGTTAGTTTAGTTTTTTCTGGCTGGTATGAAGGACTGGAGCACACAGGATTATGCACAAAGGGAAATTCCTGCGAGACTCTTCTTAAGGGACCGGTGTCTTCAGTGGGCCTCTGTTTCCAGCTTTATTCACCTGGACCAGAAGCTTCCTTACGTAAAAAAGGTTACAGTCACGATCAGAATTCTAGTAACATATACACTTACGCTGTGTTCAGTTTCCACCTCTGTTAAGAATCCAAGTGGTCAGGTTTCGTAAGGAGGCTAAGAGCAGGTGAGAGGAGGTAAAGATAAGGGAAAACACAGCACATGGTGGAAGTAAGTGTGACGGGATAAGAAAAAGAGCAAAGAGGGAATGATACGAGTCAGTAATCTGATCACAGGTGCAAACGAACACGAAAATTGCAGGAAAATTTAGACAAAGTATTATTGGAACTTTTCAAGCGCCAGCAGTCTTCGAGCGTGATAAGAACTTTGATTTTATCTTTATCAATGAAGAGCAACGCTGAAAAAGGAAATGGGGCAAAGAAACCAGCCTTCGCCACTACAAGAAGAAAACGGGGTCTAGAATCCTTCCTGCTGACTCGGTTGATGCGGCGATGATCAATTTGTTGCTGAAAACTGATACAGATCCACACCTGACTAGTAATCACAGTACATTAGCTGAGTTATCACACATCATTAGTGGTCGCAGGATTTCCAGGAATATAGTGGGAGCGGTGATGTACTGTTATAATGTAGGTAAAGGAATATTCCGAAATTCGAAAATGAAAAATAATCTCATATATTTTATGATATTTTATGGATTATGGTATACATGTTAAATATCATAAATCCTTTTTCGTTCGTTGGTGAAATTCTGACCCGGAAAATAGTGCGCGACAAATACGTAAAAGTAAAACTACATAAATATAATTACGTTGAATATATATACGTATATATCTTTTTCCCCCCATGCCGCGTTCACTCGGGGCAGTTCGGTGATGTTTGGTGCCTCGCCGCGACGCGTATTTGGCATTCCTGCTATGTCGAGGAGAGGATTATTAACCAGAAACACGACGCTGATGCAGTGAGAAGCTGGTGGGAGGTAACTGCAGTCGAATCAAAGGCCACTCATAAAAATAATGGAAAAAAAAAAAATAAAGAAAAAACACGTACCCATGCACCACGACATTCGGAATCTCCACATAAAAACTTAATAGCAAAAAAAAAAAATAAATAAATAAATAAAAAATAAATAAATAGAAAATAGAAAATAAAAATAAATAAATAAATAAATAAATAATAAACAAATAAATAAATAAATAAATAAATAAATAAATAAATAAAATAAATAAATAAATAAATAAATAAGTAGAATACAATGAAATGAATAATAAAAATGACATAACACCAAGATTCCGAACATTCAAAAGCTAAAAAAAAAAAAAAAAAAAGGGGGGGAAGTTATTGAGAAAAAACTCACAACGCTACACAAGATCATTTAATTCTTCAGCTTACAAAAGAAGAAGAAAAAAATACAAAAAACACACTAAACAAATTGAAAACACACAAAACCCCGGCAAAGCAAGAAAAGAAAAGAGGAAAAGAAAAAAAAGAAACAGAAAAAAATGCAAATATAAAATAACACAAAACAGAATAAGAAATATCAAAAACAAAAACTTACGAAACACAGAAAAACACACAACACTGAAAAAAATCTTAAAAAACAATGAAAAGTAACAACAAAAACACACACACACAAACAAAAACTCTCACAAGAACATTCACAAACCCTTCCACAGTATCAGATTCTACAAAAGATAAGTGATATAAAACAAAAACCTTTACCAATACGAAAACCCACGTAAAGCCAAAGATAAACATTCAGAAACTCCATAAAAAATCAAAAGCAAAAATATATGAGTGCCTTATAACTCACGTAAGAATATAAACAAATGCAAAAATACTAAAGGTACGAAACAGGAATCTATTTAACTCCCGATGGTGAGGAGGAGGTGGCGCGAAGCTTGAGTCCTGGGCTGGGAAGAAAAGAAGGTGGAAAATGTGAAATTACGAGACCATTTGAAACGCAGAGAAGAGCAAGGAGAATATAAATAACTGAGCAGGCATGAAAGAAAAAAAAAAAAGAAAAAAAAGAGGATAAAGCTTGAAAATACAGTTCTTTGGCTTCTCTTCTTTTCTCTTCTCTCTCTCTCTCTCTGTGTGTTTCTTCAGGAGTAAATGTAATCAAATCAAAACACGCGCAACGCAATTCTCTCAAGGTTTAATTAAATGTATGAACTCTAGACAGCACCGTCGATAGTTTTTTTTTTTTTTATTATTTATGGCTTGAAATACTCAGCAATAAATAATTTTTGGTATTTACTCGCCTATTTTAACTGCTCGCTTTCTGTTCAATGGTTGCAGCGCGAGGGAAATGGTTAATGTAATGTCCGTCCATCTGGCAGTCTCTGTGTCTGTCGCTCTTTCTTTCTGTCAGCGTCTGTCTACATAAATGTCAGGGCTTATTTATTCGTCAGCGTGTGCTTGTCAGTGGCTGTATACGTCTGTCTTGTCTGTCTGTCCCGTCTGCCTGTCTGTCTGTCTGTCCTGTGGTCGGTCTATCTGTCTTTCTCTTTCAATAATTCAAACAGCTGGAATGGTGAATATATAGAAAGACTTTTATTAGTGTGAGTAATTAATTGTGCTCTCTCTCTCTCTCTCTCTCTCTCTCTCTCTCTCTCTCTCTCTCTCTCTCTCTCTCTCTCTCTCTCTCTCTGATAACGATAATTCTGCAGCTCAGGCACCACGGATGTAGAAACAAGCAGTCTTTCGCTTTGTATCAGTCCTCATTATTAATTTCCATGTGGAGGTGCTTAACATGAAACAGTCACCAGTAAGCCTATTTCCATCACATTTTACTGCTGAACTTCCAATTAGTGGGTGTTGGAAATAATATGACGATGCTCCACCGCTCGAACAAGGTGACACAGGTGGGGAAATATTGATTAACGAGCTACATGTTACCTTGCACTTTTATACCGCCTCACCTACCTGTCTCTTACCAGACATTTAAATAACCCATGCCTTCAGTAGTGCCAGGTGATGTGTTAGTTCTATGCTCAAGTTTGTGCACACGTAAGCTATTTGCATATCAGGTCCGTGAGTTTCCTGCAGGTAAGCTAAAGCACAGGTAGGACTGACAGGTGTTCCTTCAGGTGGTGTGTTCTTGGGTTTTGTAAGAATGGGAGTCCACGTGTCAGTCAGCCTGGGAAAGTTGAGATTGAGGTTGGTGTCTGTGTCAGTGTTGGTTTGCGGAGAGAGAAAGATGGATAGGTAGACAGACATATAGATAGATAGATAAACAGACAGATAGATAGACAAACAGATATATAGATAGATACATACATACATGCATATATATACATAGATAAATGGATAAATAAATAGATAGATAGATAGATAGATAGATAGATAGATAGATAGATAGATAGATAGATAGATAGATAGATAGACAGACAAACAGAGAAAGAGAAAGAATAAAGGTGTGGGAAGGAAAGTGTGGGTGTGATGTTCTTGTCTTGTGTCTTTTCTGTGCTTTATTCCCTGCGTGTCTGTCTGTTTGTCCATTTATCCTCACACGTCAGAATCTTTACCCCCTCTCTCTCCCTCCCTCCCTCCCTCCCTCCCTCTCTCTCTCTGGAAGCGGCAGGGATCAAGGCACAAGACAGGCAAGCAAAGTCTCCCACAGCTCCTCTCGCCACCCAACAAGAGAGAATGAAAAAAAAAAAAAAAGACACAGCACTCTGAGCCAATGGCATTCTTTGGAGCACTCTGTCTTGCACCGCCACACCTTTCTCCCGGATGCAAATGAACCACCGTTTTTTGCCTCTCTCGCTACAGGAGGGTGTCTCTAAAAAATGCGTTAGTGACATTGGCTTAATTCTTTCCCGTGGCAATGGCGGCGCGCAGGACAGGGAAGAGTAAGTCTCCGGGGAAGCAGTAAAGCTGGAAAGGGTGGTGAGGAGAGGCGAGGAGAGGCGAGAAGCGGCGAGAAGGGCACGTGGGGGAAAGGTTAAATGTAGGGGCTGTTAGGGGACGTCCAGGTATGATGTGGTTGTACAGGTGAAAACACACGGAGCATATTAATGGCGTGGTTTTGTTGCATTTTTCTTGTGAAGTTAATGAAGGAAAAGAGTGAAAATGTAAGCGGAGGTTGTGGTGTTTAATGCTGCAATGGATGCCTGGTGTTCGCTACGTGTGTAAAGCAATGTGAGCGTTTTGTACGTGTTTATGATGTACGTACGTATGTATGCATGTATTCACTTACACGTTATGTATATGATATATTACACAATCAGTCATTTGTTCACACACACACACACACACGAGAGAGAGAGAGAGAGAGAGAGAGAGGAGGAGAGAGAGAGAGAGGAGAGAGAGAGAGAGAGAGAGAGAGAGAGAGGAGAGAGGAGAGAGAGAGAGAGAGAGAGGAGAGAGAGAGAGAGAGAGAGAGAGAGAGAGAGAGAGAGAGAGAGAGAGAGAGAGTCAATTACAACATGCAAAAACAATATGATTTTTTAAGTTCCATATTGCATTTTAATAACTTGCATAAAGAATAAAGCACATCCATCGCTATTTTTTATACCGTTATGTGTTTTCAGAGCAAATAAACAACTGCCCATTTTTTTATAAAGACAACGGTAAACAAAATCCACACCAGCACTGAACAGCCGCAGCAAGCAACACCCTTCGGACCTTCTGCATGAACAACAAGACTCCCAAAACAACTACTGCGGAAGACACTGGCGTTTGCTCCGTTGGAAATACGAAATACCTCCCTCACTGTCTGTGCTGACTGCTCTAAATGGTTCCTCGTTGTCCAGTTCCTCGTGTAGTTTCTCGCTATTTTCCTCACTCCCCGGGGATTGAGGTAAGCCTGGCACGAGGTATTATTGACACACCAGCAAGGATTTAAAGAGGTTCATTGACGTGGGGGAACGACAATAACAAAAAACACGGACACCGGTGCACGTGTCTTAACAATCTTTCTTTTCCTTTTGTGTTGAAAATGTGAAGGAAATACAAAGGAACGTAGAGGAGGGAGTCTTTAAGGAGTGAAGGGAATACAAAGGGAAGCAAAGGAGGAATATATGTTGGTGTGTTAGTCTTCAGGCGGTTTGTGATAAGCTACACTACATGGTTAGTTTAAAGGAGTGAAGGTCAAGGCTCCTGTCCATCTACTACTACTACTACTACTACTACTACTACTACTACTACTACTACTACTACTACTACTATCACCAGCACCACTACCACCACCACCACAAAAAAAAAAAAAAAAACATTCATGACCAATATCACCAACATCGTCTACTGTTTATGAGAGTTTGACGTTTTTGAAGCAGATGGATTTGAGAAAATAAGTGTGCTTTTTTTTTGACATTTGGAATTGTTTAGTTGAGGAAAGAGGAAAAAGTCTTTATCTACATTTTTCTTTTTGTTTTATCGTTATTTAGAGAAATGGGCAGGTATGGACGAACATATACACACACACACACACACACACACACACACACACACACACACACACACACACGATACACAGATATTTAAGGACTACAAATTACAGTCCACACAAAAATGCAAGAAACACGTTACAAAACCAAAATCAATACACATACTAATATGCATAACATACACACACACACACACACACACACACACACATTGTTCCCTCGCTGGATTTTATTTTGCTAATTTCGCTTGGTGGGTAAAAAAAAAAAAAGTTTCATTTTGCGAATTTAAGGAAATGGAACAAACCTTTAGAGTGACGAGGTATTGTTGAGGAAGGAAGGAAGGAAGGAAGGAAGGAAGGAAGAAAGGAAAGTATGAACCAGAACACAATAGAAAGAGAGAGAACAACAGTAAAGGATCAGATGAAAAAAAAAATAATAAATAATGGTAAGACACGAAGAAGAAAATGAGAAAACCAACGTACATATTTTGATGATGTGTTTATCGGGGATGATGGTGGTGGTGGTGGTGGTAGTGGCGGTGGTGGTGGTAGTGGTAGTGGTGTTGCTAAAATCAGCGGTGTTGGAGGTTGGGAAACTCACAATGAGGGTTGGGAGGCGGCTGCTGCGGCCAAGAACCGATACGTTATGGTGACGGCGACGAAGGAGGAGAAGGAGGAGGAGGAAGAGGAGGAGGAGGAGGAGGACGAGGAGAAGGGAGGGTGTAAGAGAAGGAGGCGAAAGGGCGCCACACTTTACACGTTTTTTATCAAGTTAATGAAGGAAAACAGAATATCACGACGTGCGACAGAAAAGGAGGAGGAGGAGGAGGAGGAGGAATGAAAGAGGAGCAAGAGAAGGAGGAGGAAGAATATGAAAAGGAGGAGGAGTAGGAGGAGGGAGAGGAAAAATGAGGGGAATGGAGAAGCTTGTCATGATGATAAGAAGAAAACAGAGAGCGCTTTATGTCAACACTGAAGGAGTCTGAGGTAGTGGAGAGAGAGAGAGAGAGAGAGAGAGAGAGAGAGAGAGAGAGAGAGAGAGAGAGAGAGAGAGAGAGAGAGAGAGAGAGAGAGAGAGAGAGAGAGAGAGAGATCATACAGCTTTTAATGGTATACCTGTCACTTTTTTCTCCTGCACATAGAAAATAACATATAAAATGGTGACGCACGGTAGTGAATGCAATCCGGTGGTTCAGTAATAAACAGTCATGGTCAGTAAGTAATTTCACTGCTACTGTTCCCGTAATCACTTTAATAATTTAACCGTTTGACTGCCACTGAGTACACCTTTACCTAATTACCAATCACTGAGACATCTGTACATGTCCTACAGTCCCATGCAATCTTTGAACTGGGAAGAAATTGCAAAATGTATTCTTTTTCATCGCTAACTTTCTTGTGGATGCTTATAAAGAGTTCACGCATTGCTCTTGGTCTGTTAATTGTTTCCTGTCGCAGTGAAAGGGTTAAGCAGTTATTTTTGTACAAGTCTTTTAACCAATACCTTAGATAATACAAAGTTCATTTTCCATTCTTGCATTTGTTTACTGAGTTCATGAAAATTATATCTTACAAAGTTCTGAATGTTAAAAGACGACCACAAGAGTAAAAACATCAATCTCCCAGTTCATTTTCGCTGTGTTTAGCGTTGCCCTTCAGCCCCAAGTCTTCGGATCCACTGATAATCTCACACTTGTCAGGTTTTGTAAGGAGACGTGTTAGGGCGTGAGAATTGCACTATTGTCTTGTTAATAACATTTCCCCTTTTTCCTCTTTGCTCGCTGCTTTACTCCAAGCAAGAGAGGAGTTGGGTGACAAGTATCCGTCATGCAACTGCGTGTGCTTGTATCAGCTGACGAAGACGTTGGCTGGTTTGATTAGTCAGATTATCCTTCGAATGAGGAGTGATACCTAAAATAACCTTATAGCGTACGTAGGTTCCTTATAATTCTCACACAACTCTTTAACTACAAACATATTTCTAAAGTAAAGCTAGTGTTATTTTAGCTAGCGATCAACTTTATAGCCGCTCCAGCCAGCCACAGCGCGGTTGGGCAGACAGAGGAGCTAGCCAGCGCGGGCGCCGGGTCGTGTTTGTCTACCACCGCCTGTGTGGCGCGTCTTGCGTTCCACCGGGATTCCACTTGTTCCTTTCTCGTTATGGTTCTGCAGAGTGGCGTGCAGTCGGACGTGCTTTGTTGATTGTGTGTTGTGATTGCATACACACTGTAGAATTAAGTGTACCATAGACACCAGAGAATCCTCCTTTGTTTAACCTGCTCCTCACGAAACTACACACATAACTTCTCAGAACTAGCACACGATGAAAGAGAGAATAAACGTGATTGCAGGCGACTCATATGAACACAAATAAGTCATGCCGGGACAGACTGTCAGCAAATGGAAGACTTTATGGTGAAGGAAATGCAAAACACCTTGACTGAGTTCAGGTTACCTGACTTCAGGCAATAACTGTACATCTTTTCGTCGAGCGGCACCAGCAATATTCCCTCGCTTAAACCTTTCAGCAGCAAAGACAAATTCTAAACTGAAGCCACTAATTGTTAGTTGGAAAAGAGGAAATGAAACCATATTAGTAGCGGGTGAGTGGCGACAGTTCATTTATACTAACTTCATTACAACAAGTGTCATGTTAATTTTCTAATGGTATCCGGCATAAAATCAGACCAGCTCCACGGGATTGAAAGTTAATAAATATTTTCCCGAGGAAGTCAACATTATCACTCTCCTGGCAATATCACCATTTTCTTGCTTGCGCCGCGCACAAAGCAGCTCGGGGCCATAATATAAGTTTAGTAAATATTGAGAAAACTCAGCGGCTCTTGTCTTAGAATGGCACCTTGGAGCAGTACTGGGAACCCCAAGTGCTTAGTAATCGACCTTGTGTGTAAAGTATGACTGACTTTATTGACGTGTCACAAGAACAAGCCGGAATGTCTCTCGCGAAAGTCAAGAGAACGATGGGAATGAGTTTTAATTCATTTGGTAGTAGGATTAACTTCCAAACTTCATGAAACCACGTATTAACTGACCACAACAGAGTAAGTCACGTGCGTTTGTGTTGAATGAGTAAATACGTGATTTTTAACTCCTTGATAAAGAAAAGTATCATCATTAACTTAATCCTCTTATGACATAAATAATGTATTGAAGGTGATGTCGTGTGCTATTGAAAAAATATTACTTAATTATATTAAACAATAATGAATAGAAAGGACTTATTGAAGAAACAACATGAACAGCAGTCAATTTCTAAGTAATAAGAAAAGGAATGGAAAGAGGAAGAGGAAAACAAAAGACTCCGACAGTGAGAAGAAACACGTCACAAAGAGCAATTATAAGGAGGACTAGACATGCAGGATTCTCAAACGCTTTATCTCGACTACTGAACATTACACTGATTTTTAGAGGGATTTTTTAAAGATATTTTCATGATTTTAGAATCCTGCATCAAGACGACATGGACTCAGGAGAACCAGATCAATCACCGTTGCGACCTTTACAAACAATACCGATGAAAACCCAGTGCTTCGACCAACAGTGTGGTGCTTGGTGCCTCCGCGCCTCGCCGCGCACCATCTCCCCGTCAGCGGAATTTATGGAATCCCGACAAGAGACTCCCCATAATCGGCTGCTGAACTTCCATGACCTCACCACCAAGTTCTGTCGACCAGCGCCGCATCGACATCCGATAATGACATTTCTATATCAAGCTAGCAAAGGAGGCGACCCGCGCAGGCACACGTGGCGAGGCGGCGCTAGTACAGCCTCCGCCATGACCTGAAAGCATGACTGACTGGAAGGAATGGAAGATTGATTAACTTACTGACAGATACGTTGACTGACTGACTGACTGGCTGAGTGCACGACGAGTTGACAGATATATACGGTGACCAGAAATGCGTGTTATATTCGAGGTGTGGACTGTGGCGAGTTATACAATGTTAATATTATTTTTTTCTGACTTAAAGGTGAATGACCTTCCAATAAAACCAACAAATTCATTTATATTTTTCACAGCTTCAGTGTATTGTTTACTTGGGTTGAGATGAGCTGAAACTACGACGCCAAGATCCTTTTTCTTTCCCCACACTCATGAAGGGGACATTACCCGTGGTGTAATTAGCGAACGGATTTCCATTACCAATACGCAAAACGTGACATTTATCAAGGTTAAATTTCATTATCCAGTTTCAAGATCATCCAACAAGAGAATTTATTAGGTCGTTTTGTAAGAGACGCCGTTGTGTTTCTGAATTTGAACTGTTTGTAATTTTCGTATCGTCCGCAAATTTTGATAATCTAGGCTACTGATGACCCCTTCATAAATATCGTTAATGTATTATGAAAAGAATTGGCCCCAAGACTGAACCCTGAGGAACGTCTCTAGTTACAGTGATTCAATCTGATGCTTCGCTATTTATGACAACAAGCTGTTTACTGCCCAACAGCCAATCTTCTACCCACTCGACTTTCTTTGTTATGACGTGAGCATTAAATTTTTTGATGAGACGTTTATGGGAGAAGGAGGAGGAGGGAGGAGGAGGAGGAGGGAAGAGGAGGAGGAGGAAGATGTACTATAGCAGTGGTATTTAAATGACAGGAAACACGTGTACAGGAACATCATCAGCACAACAGCGCTACCATTTCCAAATTGCGTTCCCGACAAGGACATCCATTTCCCTCACGAGCTGCTTTCCACAGCACGCGGGAACAAAGCTGCGAAACAACGACTGAAAACACCGGTAATTGAATGCGAGTGAGTGCCGCGTGTTTTATTTTAAGCAGGAGTGACCAGACGAGAGCCACACGCATTTTGTACTGACGCTGCTGCATTATTGTGGCTCATTGTACTGACTAACTCTTCCACCGCCATGGCTTTGTCTCAGCTTGGTAAAAATGGTCTTGCATAAATTTGGGTTATAATTTTATAAACTAACACTCGCAGCAAAGGAGGTTGAAAATTTACCATGGCTTTTCTAGTAGTTTAATTTTAGCTTGGTAAATTAAACTATGGTTGCTGAAATACAAGAACCATTAGCGTTAAAAAAGGAAGTGATCACTCTAAAATTGAAAATGGGGGTGATTTAGTGTTGTTCTTCTGTTTTCAGCAAGAAAGTTAACCCTTTGACTGGGAAGAAATTGCAAAACGTATCCATTTTCACCGCTAACTTTCTTTGTAGATGCTTATAAAGACTTCACGCATTGCTTCTGATGCTGCTAATTGTATCGTGTCGCAGTGAAAGGGTTAATCAAGTGGAGAATGTGGTGGTTAATGTGGCTCTCCATGTGCTTCGTTGTAGTGGACTTTACATTGTCTGCCTCCACTACCTCTGTTACCTCCATCTCTCCTCCGTCACCTGCAACCTTTCCATCCCTACTCCTACCTCCAATCCGTCCCATACTTCCACTACCTCCGCCATTTCACATGCCTGCAACACCTCTACTACTTCCGCCTCTCGTAGCGTACCCTCCCTCTCTGTTCCTTCCACCTCTCCTCCCGTCTCCACCCGCTCCACCTCTCCGTCCCTTAATCATAGCGGCAACAACAGCGCCACGAATACTTTTTTGCAGCACGACGAGCGGTCAGCCAATATAAACTGGATTTAGGTCACGCCAACTGGAGCCGCGTGACAGCCGCTACACAGACCGGCCACCAGACAGCCAGCGGTGTGCATCCCATCCCGCTAACCCGCTGTGCCACGCCGACAGGTTGGCAGCGAGTGGGCAGCGCAACGAGACACGTAGGAATTCGATTTGGGAGGAATGAATGATAAAAAAATGTACTTAAAATAGCAACGCAGATAAAACTGGCGCAGTGTACTGTTGGGAATTTAAGAGGGAAGGAATCATTAATAGACTACAGTGGAAGTCTTGATTTATTTGGTGGCTCCAACAGTGTTGTGTAAAATGTATGAATGATGATAAATCCACAGTATGATGTTGATAATAGAAAGGTGAGAATAACTGCATGTGTGTGTGTGTGTGTGTGTGTGTGTGTGTGTGTGTGTGTGTGTGCAGCGGTGATGCAATATTTGTCACGATGAGTGTCGCGGTGTGGTGTTAGTCAGTTTTGTGAAGAACTCTCAGCGACAGAATTGAATATTAGAAAACAATAATGCAAGATGTATTGCGTACGTACTGTGTGTGTGTGTGTGTGTGTGTGTGTGTGTGTGTGTGTGTGTGTGTGTGTGTGTGTGTGTGTGTGTGTGTGTGTGTGTGTGTGTGTGTGTGTGTGATCACTTTTTTTTTTATTAATGTAAGAGTACCACACCGGCCAAGGGTTAAAAAAAATATGTATATAAGAAAAAGGGCTATCTCAGGTGTCAGTCCCTAAATAAGTAGAGCCAAAAGGATTAACCAAAACCAGAAAAGTGTCTTGAAACCTTCCTCTTCAAAGAATTCAAGTCGTAGGAGGCAGATAGGGAGTTCCAGAGTTTACCAGAGAAGTGAATGAAAGATTGTGAATATTGGTCTATTCTTGCATTAGAGAGGTGGACAGAATAGGGGTGAAAGAAAATAGAAAGTTTTGTGTAGCGAGGCCGTGGGAGAAAGGGAGGCACGCAGTTAGCAAGATCAGAAGAGCAGTTAGCAAGGAAATAGCAGTAGAAGATAGCACTTCAGTGGGCCTTTTTCTTTTTTCTTTTTCTTTTTTTTTTCAATTTATGTTGCCCTTGGCCGGTGCCCCTCCTACAAAAAAAAAAAAAAAAAAATTGGGGTGAAGAGAAAGAGGCTGAAGATAGTCTGTTAGAGGAGAGGACTTAAGACAAAAACAGACATATTCATACATATAATTTACAAAAAAAAAATCCATAAATAAATGTCATATCGCTAAAAAAAAAAAAAAAAAACAGCAATAGTCAACAACAACCACCACCACCATCACCACCACGACAACCATCACCACCACCATCACACAGGCCGCCACCACCACAGCAATACCAGTAATCCCCCACTGTACGTGTGCCAAGTCACGGGGAACAATGGTGCCTATATCGACTGCTTCGGAAAGAGTCGAACAACAAGGAGCTTCATAAAAGATACACGTAACTGCCATGACGCCATCCGCCCGATACTGTTTGCTGAGCATTCACTGATGTGGATTTAGGCGAGGCCACTCCACAGCACCGGGCCATCCACACCACTGAGAGAGAGGAGAGAGAGAGAGAGAGAGAGAGAGAGAGAGAGAGAGAGAGAGAGAGAGAGAAAGAGAGAGATATTTCAATAGTCTCTCTCTCTCTCTCTCTCCTCTCTCTCTCTCTCTCTCTCTCTCTCTCTCTCTCTCTCTCTCTCTCTCTCTCTCTCTCTGCCCTGCTCCTCACTTCCGCGATTCATTAACTAAATAGCGAGTAATATATCCTTTCAAATTACCAGCGGTCAAGAGTCACCGCATGCCAACTACCTTAGTGGCAGGTTAATGAGTGGCAGTAATCCGTCAGCCCTCCTCGCCTACACTGTGTCCTTCTACGTAATGCTCCAATAAAGCGAGAAAAACACTATTGTAACTCGATATACGCACTCGATGCCGTGGCTGACCTGACAGCAACAAACAGCCGCGCGGGTCACTGGGGGAAGCTATCGACGTGTCAAATATAACACTGAAAAACGTTTAGGCGAGTGTGACCCTCCACTCCCCTGAGGACACTCGCGCCAGACTAAACAACGGGTAATAATGCGCCGTCAGCCACTGGTACTTTTAGCGCCCACCGAGTATTGGACTTGAAAACACAACATGGAGTTCATAAAACATTGGTTATGAGCACTCCCTCTCTGACGGCTGGTGTGTGTGTGTGTGTGTGTGTGTGTGTGTGTGTGTGTGTGTGTGTGTGTGTGAGAGAGAGAGTGTGTGTGTGTGTGTGTGTGTGTGTGTGTGTGTGTGTGTGTGTGTGTGAGAGAGAGAGAGAGAGAGAGAGAGAGAGAGAGAGAGGAGAGAGAGAGAAGAGAGAGAGAGAGAGAGAGAGAGAGAGAGAGAGAGAGAGAGAGGAATATGCCACAATACCTGAAGGTGAATTCCGGCAAATATTGCCACAACAGGATCACAGGAGCGGCCACACCAAGCACACCTGCTTCAGGAAAATGAGGTGTGACAGCCGTGCTGGCAACACAGTGCTGGCCACACAGGGCACCGGGACCAGTATTGTGTCCACCACAACCAACAAAGGCAAGAGGCCTTGTGGGGAAATATAGTGTCTGAAAACCAGAAGCAGAAATAGTTTTTCGATCAGTCACAAGCCGAACACAACCAAACAATAAAGCTACTGGTCCGTTTCCTCAGCGCGTTTGTTTAGCAGGACTTATTGATACTTACAGCTCCTTGCAAGGGATGAGGCACTCCTTCAGCCAGCACTGAAGCTCACACATGATGCGTCTCTAGTAGCCAAAATAACGGCAGCATGAAACCGAACGGGCGGACTATACAGTGTGGCGTCGTCAAGGGGATGCAGATAATATTTGTAGGTGACTTGAAGCACAGATACGTTTCGTCCTACAACTGTGATGTTGCAACAGTGGCGACACCCTTCCAAACTTCATTTCCTTACACCAGTTCAGTTTTTCCGTTCCATAGTTTTGCCATAAAGGCCACCGTTTCACAGGAAACTGTCTCAGCCCCTTGTACAATGTCTGCTTTAACAACATTCTTCAATTTCACGGTCACCTGGGCCACTAGCATATGCAATGACTACATCGCAGTTTCCTCTGTGATAAACGTTACTAACCGCACATCAGTGACTGGATCAGCTTCTTTTTGGAAACACTCGTCAGTCAGTGGGAAGACTCATGTTCTCCTCGCATGCAGCACACCTCACTTCATCGCCCTTCATGGATGACAGTAAAAATTTGCGGTTCTAGTGTTCTATTTCCAGCCAGAAATGAAATGTGACACTGCCCTGTCTTTCAGCTACCACTTGGCGAGGGGCTGAAGGTGCAGGATATGCCCTCCACGGAAAAGATACTGACATGAAATATTCGACCATGACCTGCTTCTCCTCACTGCCACCCCCCCCCCTTGGAAATATTCAGACCCGAGTACAAAGATAAATGCTTCATGACAAATGTAGGCCCAGGCAGATCCCAGGCCCAGCAGCAGCGGCGTGACAGGCTGTGTTAATTGTAGGGTGCACTGCCTTGAATACCAACACCCTCCACCACCACCACTACTCACGACAAGCGCACAAATCACCGCAGGCTACACACACCTACGCTTAAATGCAGACTACACGGTGTGATAGTACCTACATTACCCTACACTGCCTTTGCCTTTTGCCAGGACGGAGCTTCACCTCTCCTTGATATCCCTGCACGGCTACTCGAACACAAACATCAGCAAGCGCCGCACCAGCTCCCCTCATGCCCTCGAGTGTGAAATTAACAAATGGATACAAACATAAACACTTCCCCCTAACACAAACGTTTATTTAATGCACACACGATCCTAAACCCCCCAATGTATTACGCTGTGTTTTAATATCCAGCACCATATCGTTACGTTTTTTTAGCCACATGATCTGGTGTCAAAAATTGAATCCTGGCGATGAAACTGTGATGTTGTGATAGTCGCTTCTGTGTGTGTATGTGTGTGTGTGTGTATGTGTAAGAGAGCAAGAGAACACGAGAGAGCACACAAACATAAAACACAAAACAGAAAACAGACCAACCCAAGAACAAACGAGGGAAGAAGAAAACGAGTGGAGGACAGAGAGAGAGAGAAGTATGGAGCGGTGCATTGCCCAATAAGTAGACAGAAATACGACAAAGACGCGCCTCAATCACCTCCTCAACGCTCGGAACAGGATCATAAAACACACGGGCAGGGCGAGGGAACGAACGACGCGCACTGTTCCAGGTAAAAATGCACACAGGTAAGCAAGACAGGTGAGGAGTCTGACGAGTAAAAAGAAGACACGAGGGAAAGGGGGAGGTATTGAGTGATGAAATATTGCTGACTCGGAGGAGGAGAAGGAGGGAGCTTGTGTGAGGAAGATGAAGTGGAGAAAGGGGAGAGAACATGAAGGGGAAGAGAAGAGTGTAGAAGGATACGTGAAGAGTCGCAGTGGGAAGATGAAGAAGCAGCAAAATTGGATAAGAAACATG
>NC_087176.1:10032500-10060000 GCF_035594125.1 Scylla paramamosain
TGAAGCAAGAGATGGTTAAGATTCCCATGAAAAGCCTCAACTTCCTTATGAATCACCTGTTTAGTCTTCGCTCTTTGGTACACCTATTGCATTACTGAGAACTGCCGAAACACTGTGTTGTCTTATCTCTTACATTTAAGACAACGTAAAGACAAACAGATAAATAAACTATACCAACATGAACAAATACACAAGGCAAAGAAGACAACGAAATACAAACAGAAACAGACACTCACTCACACACATACACACACATGAACACACGAACAGGCAAAACGAAAAGAGGTACACGGGAAAATGGAAAAAAAAAAAAAACGGAAAATGATAAAAAAAAGTCTTGCCTGTTTATACCAAGGCAAGGAAATAAATATCTCGATAAGGAAAGTTAGAGAAAGAAATACTTTTTGGAGGAAGAAAGTGCTGAGACAAGGCGAAATTTATGCTTGGCAACAGAAGTGAACCAAGATAAACGTGGAAGACTAAAGCAGGAGGAGGAGGAGGGAAGGGAGGGAAAGAGGAAAGGTGAGGAGGAGGAGGGGGGAAGGGAGGGAAGTGTTTGGAAATACGCGGAAGAAAAATAAGAGCACATTCACAATTCCAATCAATAATAGTAAAAATACAAAGCATTCAAACTCCTGCATGTATAATCTCTCTCTCTCTCTCTCTCTCTCTCTCTCTCTCTCTCTCTCTCTCTCTCTCTCTCTCTCTCTCTCTAATCTTTCCTCTTCACTCTACTCGTAATGTATCATGCTTTCAAACGCCAATATAAAACTTCATATTTGCCCCACAGTGTTCAGTTGTTTTTTGTAATACAGATTCGGCGCCAAATGTAAATTAACACGAATTTTTACTCCTTCTTTCAATTTTGTGCTTTACTGGAGCTGCTGGTGCTTCTGTGCTGGGCTTTTGCTTTCCACTACAACGAACATGAATCAATAACACGAATATGAAACAGTAGAAGAAATATAAAAAATGGAATGGAGAGAGAGAGAGAGAGAGAGAGAGAGAGAGAGAGAGAGAGAGAGAGAGAGAGAGAGAGAGAGAGAGAGAGAGAGAGAGAGAGAGAGAAATACAAGGTCACACACAAACACAGACGCATTCCTTCTGTTATCTGGTCAGCTGATCTAAAGGTGAGGCTTCGTGACACACCAGCTGTTGCCAATTAACATGATTTATTCTTACGGGGAAGACAGTTGAGTAATTGCAAGTGAAAAGAAAAAAAAATGAGTAAGTATAAGAAGACAAATAACATGAACGATAAGGTAAAATAGAGTAAAGGAAGCATAAAGGAAGCATAAAGGAAGCATAAAAAAGAGGAAGGAATTTTTTTTTTATTTACTCTTACGGGAAAGACATAAATGATTGCATATGGAGAAAATATTAAGTAAACTAAGGCAAACAACATGAACGATAAGGTAGATAAAACAAATGAAAGAATAAGTATGTGATAAAGAAATCTAATTAGCAAAAAAAGAAAGGAATTATTTACTTTTCATTTACTCTTAAGAGAAAAAACAGATAAATGATTGCGTATGAAGAGAAAAATGAGTAAATAAACGACAAATAACATGAACGATAAGGTAAAATAAAGAGAAATAATAAAGAACTAAAAATAGCAAAAAAGATAAGTAAACAAAAAAAAAAAAAATCATTACTTATTTTTGTACTTGTCTTCTTGTTTGTTTTATTTCATTATATTTATTGATTTAGTTTAATTTACTGTATATTTCAGTTTACTTGATTTTGCTCTTTTACTCCTTTTACACTGACAAATAAGTAAATAAATTAAGCAAGTAAGTGAACAGGAAACGCTGACACTTATCGTGGTAACTGGATTGATGTCACGTGTTTCCCTGACAGAGACAGGTCACTCTGGACAAACCTAACCAGGGAGGAGAGCACGTCCCTCTACACACACTCCAATCAATCATCACATTCTGAGTCATCTTACACAGCTTGGTCACCGGTGTATCTCTAAAGTCAAGTGTTTGCTTACCTCTCCGTGGTGTTTGTCTGCTTGTCTCAACTTTAATACACGTCAAATTATTTTAACATGAAAGAAAATGAACAGATCAGTCAACACACAAAAGGTTCTTTCGGCATTACATTCAAGGTCATTTTGCAGAGTGATGGATTTATATAGTAAAGTGTTTGTCTAACTGTCCATTCTTTACAAGTCATCTTTTATAAATCCAGACAGAGAGAAATACACGTCTCTCAACAAAGTGCTATAGATCATTGCTTCCTAAGTTTAAGAGATACATTTCTTGGGCAATGTGTCTGTCTGACTGGCCGTTTCTTCAGCACAGCAACTCTTTATGAGTCTAACCAGAGAGAAAACTGTACAAATCATCAGTCCATAAATTGCTACATTGTGGGTAATTTTGCAGGTTTAGGTAACGTGTTTCTATGTACGTGTGTTTGTCTGATTCCACGTTTTTTAGCATTATTTTTTTATGAAATCAACAAACTGGTACAATCATTACATTCTTAGCCGTCTTGAAAGTTTAGGTGACGCGTTTCTACGTAAATCTTTGTTTGTGCCTCATTCTCCTTTCTTCAGCACACCTGTTTACAAATCTAAACCAGGGAGAAATTGCACGTCACTCAGCACAAAGTCCCATAAATCATTACAGTCGAGTCATCTTGCAAAGTTGACGTGATAAATTGTTGTGTGTTTGTTCCTGTATATCAACACAAGTCATGCCTACAAAACCTGCAGCGCGTTAAGGAATTTACGAGCCACTTACTCGTGCACGCTATCGACCCCCGAGGCTCGCCGGGGAAATACGAGCCAGGAAAGGTTCTTGAGGCGCGTCACTTAACCGTCTGGAGTCCGATACGGCAATGGGCGAGGCGTAACACACGAGGCCGCCGCTGACGAACTCCAGTACGCGTCTCACTATTCTCAGTATTTCCGTATTTCTTTGACATTGAGCCTTTTAATAAGACAGCTTTCAGAGTTCACGAAGATTTCTTGTCCCTGGATAGTTTCTCTATTAATGATGCCGAATCAATGTTAAATTGTCACTGAATAAAATTAATCTTAAGGAAACCAAATAACTTCCACAATCACAGGAGTCATGGAAACACTCTTGAAAATCCACAATAACTTAAACTAGAGGCTGTCAAAAAGCGCCAAAACTTTTAAGAATACTTTACATAAAAACCTAGCGTTGCCTGAACTCTTTCATTGATGTGTTTTTCTGCTAATTTAGATCCAGTAGCTGAAATATCTCGGTGTCTTAAGTTAAAAAAGAAAAGGTTATTGAAATTAAGTAATATGTATGGTCATCATCCAGCAGTCGAGGAAGTTAAGAGTCCCATGAAAGGCAATAACTTCTTTAAAAAACAGCTATTTAGTCTTGGCTTCACACTCATGTACCTTTTCATTATTAAGAACCACATTCCTAAACACTTCGTCGTCTTATTTCTAACATTTGACAGACTGTAGTGGAAGTTACTTGGGTTTTCAATGTCGTTTTAATTATCCTAATAATAGTTTAAAAAAGGTTCTGCTTCGTAAATGAGAATGCGCCATTAAGAACCTGACTAATCATCTCTGGCATATTAAATCAGAGACCTTAGGAGAGAACAAAGTATACAAGTTTTCATCGCTGGAATGGATAAGTTAACTGTACTAAAACATTTTTCGGTGTGTTGCGTAGTCCAGTGTAATCCTTTCCAAGAAACGCAGCAATTGTTACCGGAAATGCGACTCAATTCCAGCTTTCATACACTTTCATGAGTCAGTCGGTCAAGTAGATAATTAATTGTACTACTGGACCCTTTGTGTGAGCAGTGTCGGTGCTGCACTGCCAGGAACAGCTGATTAATACTTTGCCTGTATCGACTTGAAATCAGTAATGCTGTTTGGCACAACGTTTATAACCTTTATACGAATGTAAGTACCGCATGTTACACTATAACTCACAGCGAGGAGTATGAGAAATGTTAACGAGAATTTAAATGTGAGCGGAATATCTTTAAGTTACTTTTAAGCATACCAAAGAGAGAGACGCGGGATTAAGTATGAAAGAGAGAGGCATTCAATTATAAAGTTTCTCTGCGTGGAGTCCTCGTGTGTCAGTAGTATGGCGGTATGTGTCACGTTTCCATTTGTTGACTCCTCGTCATGCACTGTGTTCAGCAAGTGTGGGGGTTTAACTGCAGCTCTTCACTAAACTGTCTTTTATCTTGTACTAGTAGTTAATTGAGAGTGGCTCAATGAAACAGCTTTAACTCAGTCAGTAGTGCACACAGTTCCGAAACTTTATAAAATCAAGTATCGTTAATTAAAATGGACTATATAAAGCTATGACTGTAGTGGATGAGGAGCATAAGCAAGGGAATTGTTTCTCTTTCACTTAAAAATACCATTCTAAATTCTATAAAAATCTTCTCACGGTAAAAAGAAAATATAGAGAGTTAAGGACGTAGGAAGCTGATGGTGTTCATTATCCTTTGTAATCCTTCATTTTAATGATGTTCTCCTGTTGTTCAGCTCTTCAGTAGTGTCACGAGGAGAGTTTTGTTCTCTCTCTCTCTCTCTCTCGCTCTCTCTTCCTCTCTCTCTCTCCCTCTCTCTCCTCTCTCTCTCTCTCTCTCTCTCTCTCTCTCTCTCTCTCTCTCTCTCCTCTCTCTCTCTCTCTCTCTGTGTGTGTGTGTGTGTGTGTGTGTGTGTGTGTGTTAAATTCTCGCTCCCAAAGCTTATAAAACAAAAGTACATATAAGAAAAAAAATATCCTATGTAGTTTTAAAGTCATTTAGAAAACATACAGGCAGAGTGTTCCAGTGTGTACGAGTATACCAGTAACTCAAGAAGTGTGGCCCTGGAGGCGGCGATCAGGATGAAAACACTTGTGGCTCCTGCTCGATGGTGTGTGGTGGGCAGTAAAGCACGCCTCATTGCTTAAGACAACAACCGTGATACCATCTATGCCTGCAGAGCCTCGTCTTGTTCACCTCCTCCCTTGCCAGCACTTCAACCTCAAGCACTTCACTAATACGATACTTTTATGAGGTCCTGACTTGGTAGTATTGTGCGCAGGACTCGCTGGGGGGCAGTGAGCGGGTGAGAAAAAGAGCAGTGGGCGAAGGGGGAGTGTTTGAGAGAAATATTTTAGTTCAGATATCTTAGTAATCTTGGAAGAGCCAGGCAGTGTGGTTAACGTGTGTGTGTGTGTGTGTGTGTGTGTGTGTTTAATAGCATTTGTTTGTTACTGTTGTTAGTGGTAGTGGTAATGGTGATGATAGTAGTAGTAGTAGTAGTAGTAGTAGTAGTAGTAGTAGTAGAAGCAGCAGCAGCAGGAGAATCATTATTATTATTATCATTATTATTATTATTATTATTATTATTATTATTATTAGTAGTAGTAGTAGTAGTAGTAGTAGTAGTAGCTTAGTAGTTGCAGCAGCAGCAGCAGCAGCAGCAGCAGCAGCAGCAGCAGTCGCAGCAGCAGCAACAGCAGCAGCAGCAGCAGCAGCAGCAGCAGCAGCAGCAGCAGCAGTAGTAGCAGCAGCAGCAGCAGCAGCAGCAGCAGCAGCAGCAGCAGCAGCAGCAGCAGCAGTAGCAGCAGCAGTAGCAGCAGCAGCAGCAGCAGTAGTAGTAGCAGCAGCAGCAGCAGCAGCAGCAGCAGCAACAGCAGTAGCAGCAGCAGCAGCAGCAGCAGCAGCAGCAGCAGCAGCAGCAGCAGCAACAGAAGCAATAATAGTTGTTGTAGTAGTAATAGTAGTAGTGGTGGTGGTGGTGGTGGTGGTGGCAAAAGTAGCGGGCGGCGGCAGGAATAAAGATTGATGGGATGATGGTAGTAGTGGTGGTAGTAGTATTAGTTGTTGTTGTTGTTGCTGTGATGGAAGTAAAAATAGAAGTTATTGTTATTGTGGCTGTGGTGGTAAGGTAAAGTCATGATGGTTGTAATAGTCGTTTTTTGTTGTTCATGTGGTGGTGGTGGTGGTGGTGGTGGTGGTGGTGCTGGTAAAAGTAATCTATGCAGGAATATACTCCACATTATCATCCGCAAAAATTTACATAAGATAAACACACAATTCGTATTCTAAAAAAAAAGAAGAAAAAAAAATAAATAATAAAAAAGATAAATAAAAAGTGGAAAGCACGCCAACACAAGCATGTTCACCATTTCGAAAACCAACTTCTCGTGATATGGCGTAAAAAAAAAAAAAAAAAGAAAAAGAAAAAAAACATACCAAATTTTGTGTATTTACTTAAAAGAATAATAAAAAGAAAAGAAATATACACCGAAAACTATGCATATTTTAACCATAAAGATTGGCCTAATAGAAACTCGTTAAATAGAAACACATACCACATACCACCAACAACCCCCTTTCCCCCCCCCCACCAACACCACCCCAACACACACACACACACATACTAACTAAACGAAGGCAGGACGAACATATAACACGCAAAAATCTCCGCAAAATGAACGGTAAGAAGGGGCGCGCTCTTAACAAAACACTATTCAGATGCAACATATACCGTCCGAGGAAGCAAACAGGATTATTTTTCAGTTTAAGGTGGGCATTTTTTATTTGGCCCCAGCTGGCAGTACGTAGAGTAAGGGAGGGCTATTGAATATTCTGGCAGGAAGCGCCTTTTTCTTGTCACCGCCGCGCAGGGTATGGGGACACGCAGGGAAGGGAGAGGGTAAGGGAGAGGGTGGAAGAGGGGAGGAAGTAGGAGGACGAGAGAGGGAGAGAGAGAGAGAGAGAGAGAGAGAGAGAGAGAGAGAGAGAGAGAGAGAGAGAGAGAGAGAGAGAGAGAGAGAGAGGGCGGGGGAGGGGAGAGAAGGGGGGTATGGATGCAGGAATACAATAGATAGACATGTAAACAAAAACACAGATGCAAAAAGACAAAAAAGCAAACAGACAGACAGACAGACAGACAGACAGACAAAGACAGACAGACAAACAGGAAAAAAAAAACATGCAGAGAGAGAGAGAGAGAGAGAGAGAGAGAGAGAGAGAGAGAGAGAGAGAGAGAGAGAGAGAGAGAGAGAGAGAGAGAGAGAAGGTATTTATTATTTACTCTCTTGAATTTAATATTTCCCAAGGAGCTTTGAATTAAGCCTGACATGAATAAGGAATTTCTAACCCACACTGCAACCCACTCTGCACTTCCTTCCTGATGCCTAGACGCCCACTTGAGGTAGAGCTGCGGCATAGAGGGGAGGACAGAGTGAAGATAGTTTTAATATGTGAAGATAGTGTTAATATGAAAAGATAGCATGATGGTGACGATGAAAGTATAAAAACAGTGATAAGTGTGTCAAGATGATGATGATAATAAAAGAAAAATAAGGAGACATTGTGGAGATAGTGATAACAGCGTGATGATCGTGTATTGATAGTGATAACTGGCTGAAAACGTGAAAATGATGATGATAGTGATGATAGTTAAAACATCGAAATAGTAAAGATGGTTACAGCTGCAGCCCAGATAGGAAGCCACTGAGAAGATGGTGATGACAGCGTGATGGTGACGATGATAGTGTAAAAATAATGATAATAAGTGTGTCAAGATAACGTGATGATGACGATGACAGAATATAGGAATAGTTTGTGAAGATAGTGATGATGAGTGTGAAGACTGCGTGGTGGTGATGATAGTGCATGAATGAAAATAGTGATGATAATGATAATAAGTGTGAAGACTCCGTGGTGGTGACATTGAGAGTGTAAAGATAGGAACAGAGATTTTAAAATAGTGAATAGTCCTTTTGATAGTGTTAAGATAATGAAATGATGCGGAAAATTCTTGGTGGTGTGAGGATAGTCCAAAGATAGTTAACAATTTAAGTTAGTAGTGTAAGAGTGAGAAAACAAACGTAACAGTGAACGGTGATAGTATGAAAATGGTAGTGTGAAAACGACAGTACGATAGTGTGAATAATGGTGTAATACGTAGTGTGGATATAATATTGGTGTGAAGGTAGTTCGGATGGAGTTAATGACAATAAGATAATGTAATACTCGTAGTTTGAGAATGATGTAAGTAGTAGTAGTAGTAGTAGTAGTAGTAGTAGTAGTAGTAGTAGTAGTAGTAAGAAAACAGAACCGAAATAGTGTTAATAATTCTGTATTTTGTATCAACAATTCACCACTACTGCTTATACTTTACACAACTCACAGAAACAAGTTCTTTCTATTTTGTAATGAATCTCTCTCTCTCTCTCTCTCTCTCTCTCTCTCTCTCTCTCTCTCTCTCTCTCTCTCTCTCTCTCTCTCTCTCTCTCTCAACTATTTTGCCGTGGTTGTATTCTACACAACTCACAGTAACAAGTTCTTTCTATTTTGTAATGAATTTCTCTCTCTCTCTCTCTCTCTCTCTCTCTCTCTCTCTCTCTCTCTCTCTCTCTCTCTCTCTCTCTCTCTCTCTCTCAACTATTTTGCCGTGGTTGTATTCACAATTACTATCTTACTTGTACTTTTCATTTTATTCTAACCGCTGCGTGCCTTCTGTAATTCGAATACGTTGTGTTTCCCAGGCAAACAAAAAAAAAATGCTAAGTTAATTTAACATTCACTAATTACTTGTGCGATTTACTGTTCTGATACAAACACTCACCGCTGTATTTTAAGCTTTCCAGTTAATCTCAGTCCAGGATCTAAATCATCAGCTGTGTTTGGTTACAGCAGTAAATCTTTTCGTAATTTGCTGCCACAGCTTACACACATCAGGTTCCACGGTTAACTGTTCAAATACGTTCTTTTTCAATGTCTTGTGCCTGTAATACCTTTTGACTTGTTCATGGAGGCTTAGATGGTCGACCTACAGGCTTATTTCTTGCCTTACTTCTCCTCCAGTGTCTAATATTTTGACCTTTACTTCAACTGATCATGGATAAAATCAAATTTACTTTTTTCCTGTATGTCTGAAATAACAGTAAAATATTTGCTCCTATGCATTCATCGGTTTCCGTTTATTATTCCACGTAAAACCATCGTGAGTCACATAAATACCCATGTGGCCAGCAGGACCCCACTCAGCGCACACTGGCCCAGCGCAACCGAAGGGAATAAAGCTGAGGCCACCACACAGTTACATTTTCTGTCACTTATTCGTGGCTGGCTTCCGCTTATTCTAATCTGCATTTATTCTGAATTTCTCTCTTCCTCATCAAATATCCTTCTCTTTCTTACATTTCCTGTTTCTTGCTTTTCATATTCTTTATTTTCTTTCTTTCCTTCTCCTCCTGCTCCTCCGCCTCCTTCTCTTACTATTGTCCATTATTACCACACATGGTAATATTAGTTAGCAGAACACAGCAGCTGCTACACAAAACAACATTGTGTTAATGGCAACCGTCATGAGGCTGCTCGGGGCGTCCATTCACGGAACAGCTTTCTTTTGTTCTCATTTACCTTGATTTGTAAGAGAATATAATCATCTAATAATGTCAATTTAATGAATTATTAGCCTAACATGAATTAAATAACAAAAAAAAACTAATAATAATAGAAAACAAATAATGGAAACTGTGCAAAACATCTTTCACTATATATACATGTCCTCACTTTCAATATAAAAAGTAAATATTAAGGAATAACAAATAAGATTAAGACTTTAAAAAGCCAATGAGATAAACAGCACAACAAGTAAAGTGCGCCTATCACCTTTTCTGGAGTATCTTAATATGAAACACGCAAATAAGAAGGAATGAGAGTTAATGACAAACTGGCAACAAATTGCTGAAATCATACTGGTGTAAATTTCATAACTAATGGAAATGTGCAGCAACGTAATGCATGGTGTCAATGTGTCATAATTATGGAGTTTTACTTAAAATTGAATGGTAAATGTAAAGTAACGGAAACCGGATTAATTAGTAGTCAAACAATAAAAAGACAAGTACAATAACTAATAAAAAATTGTGCTATTATTATATCACAACCTCATTCATATTATAATCACGAAGCTTTACGCAAAATAATGATGAATGACGAATAAGCAATAATGACAAAGCGACAGATTAACTGTGAAATAATAATTAGATGAAGGCTGCAGCTAATGACAAATGTCCAATCATTGAATCCGAGCTGGTACATATATTTAATAATTACTCGCATGCTCTATCACCAAAATGTCAAAATAAGTAGGCTCTAAATACTGACGTTAATGATTGATGGATTTTTAAATGCGCAATTAATTGAATGAGAAGATTCGGGGACAATAAATTGTCTGTCACTCACTGTCTAAAAATAGTAAAATGAAAATAAAAATACAGCCAACATATTATTCCAGAAGATAAATGCCAGCAAATAAAGCACACGCAGCCCATGTCAGTATATCAGTTAGCATGATGTTATTTTCCTTACGTCTGAACTTCTCTATAAAACTCACCTTCAAGCTTACCCAAGGAATCGATGCAGAGAGATCAAGAATACAGAAACACACACACACACACACACACACACACACACACACACACACACACACACACACACACAAACGAGAGAGAGAGAGAGAGAGAGAGAGAGAGAGAGAGAGAGAGAGAGAGAGAGAGAGAGAGAGAGAGAGAGAGAGAGAGAGAGAGAGAGAGAGAGAGAGAGAGAGAGAGAGAGAGAGAGAGAGAGAGAATTTCCAACATCGCTGTTTTCAATTTTGCAACTTATAATTGCATAATTATACAGTGTATGTGTGTGTGTGTGTGTGTGTGTGTGTGTGTGTGTGTGTGTGTGTGTGTGTGTGTTAATATTGTACATTATTTATTCATTTTTTATTTAAACGGCAGTCACTGTGAAAACTTTATCAGTATCTATGCATGAGCAGCAACACACCACTAACACAGCTCAACAAACTACAGCACACCAGCATTACACTTCACGCATCTGTGCACACAAAAAAAGACGAAAACTATAAGAAAAACTAAAAAAAAAAAAAAAAAAAGTAGTCAATCTTACGTTATAATCCCCCTGAACGGTGACGCGATGAAGTTAATTACTTAAACACGCCCAGGTAAAGTTAAGGAGGCTTGGAGATGCTTACCTGGCGTGGCGAGGACCAACAGGACAGGCAGGAGGAGCTTATACATTATAGAGGCAGGTAATGGACAGCTCTCCGTGGTCGTCTTGCAGGGCAGTGGGCCAGAGAGGGGAGAGGAGGGAGTCTATGTGTCACCGTCGCTCATGATAGTAGAATCTGCATAGTACGTACAGAATGAATGCACGACTCACTGATACAGGCGGTCAATCTTGTTAATGGCGACGATTAACAAGGCTCGCTCATGTTTCATCGTCCCAGTGAGAGAGAGAGAGATAGAGGAAGGATGTTATACTGGTACACGTCGGTTCTGTGAGACTATCCGGTAACCCACACCCTGAGATCAATGTTCTGCCAACTCAAATAGGTTACTGCCAAACTTGAACACCACTTTCCAAACCGCAATCACCGACTTAAAGTTATACAGTACAGTACTTCTTAATGTAAACTTAAACTCAATACACGCACACTTTGCTTCCGTTACAGACTCAGATTTCCTTGCAGTGTACACGACAGCCGGCACTGACACTGGTAATGGAAGGCGCCACTAACAGTCTGGCGAGCCGCTAATGGTCGTGCGCCGCGATACGTGAAGCAGCGGCGGCGGCGGCTGGGTGAGCGAGAGGCAGCGGCTGTGTGTGCGCATCCGACGACATCACCGGCACTACTGACTGCCCGCCGCTACCTGGGCCTCATCCTGCCACCACACACACACACACACACACACACACACACACACACACACACACACACACACACACTACTAATATTACTACCACCATTCTTACTACTACTACTATTACCACTACTACTACTACTACTACTACTACTACTACTACAATGTACTCTTTTTTAATGGAAGAGGAGCTCTGGCCAAGGGCTACGGAGGGACAAGAAAAGGAGAGACACCGAAAATGCCAGTCACCTACTACTGTTACTACTACTACTACTACTACTGATAAGGGTTTTTTTTTGAGAAATAGAGTGCACTATTTAGGTGACATGTTAAATTCATAAGTGGCCAATTTCATCAGTCGTGAATCAACAATGAGTATTTAGTGTTTGAGTTAATAAGAAAAAATATTTGGGATCTTCTGGTGCTTTCTGAAATACGTGTCTCATTCTGTTATAAAGGACTGATTATTAATTGATTGATATAAATAGACTGAAAGACAGGTAGATAGATACAGAAACAAACAGACAGGCAAACGGAGAAACAGACAGACAGATAGACAGACACATGAATAGATAGAAAAATATATAACTAGTCCTTTTTTGTGTGACTTCTGCTGTTTTTCAAAATATTTACACCTAAACCTGTGAAGCCAAACACCGAATAAGGTTAGAGGAAACGTTAATTCCATTCAGCAAATATATTTTCTAGGTGGCTTTAAAATCATTACTATATCCGGATTCAATCACACGTGGCGATGACATTCCGGGGGGCAAAAACACACAAAGGGGCAGCAAAATTAACACGCGAAATTGCCGCTAACTGTAACCCTGAAAAGTGACTGCCGCCGGACAACTTCTGTTAATTAGTCTACAGAGCTGAAAAAAAAAGGTAACACCGTGGGGGGAAAAAAAGAGCAAATTGTTAGTTTGACTCGGGCTAACTCTCTCGCTCTCTCCTCGATGTAAAAAGTTTGCAATACGAACAGAGAAGTAAGGAGTTTTATCTCTCTTTTTTTTCTGCATTATTTACATATGCACGAACAAACTTGGTGTGTGTGTGTGTGTGTGTGTGTGTGTGTGTGTGTGTGTGTGTGTGTGTGTGTGTGTGTGTGTGTGTGTGTGTGTGTGTGTGTGTGTGTGTGTGTGTGTGTGTGTGTGTGTGTGTGTGTTTGCCAGAGAACCTACAATATTCAGCGAAATTCAGAATGTATCAAGAGAGAAAGGGATGGAGGTGGGGGATGAAAGACTCACACAATGGCAAGCAATGTTAACCGAGGCGCAGCAACTCAAGGCATGTGGTATCTCCTCAATCTGACGCCATCACAGCAGCGCCCCGTTGTCCACGCCTGGCTTCACTGCACAAAACGTTCGCCATTTTTCTTGCCTCTTAAGCCAATGAAACGTTTCCCTTGTAACGTTTGCCTCTCATTTCCTGGCCGGGCGTGTGAGTGAGTGAGCTATTTCCTTACACTGAACATGAGGGTTACTGATGATTTCTCTCTCTCTCTCTCTCTCTCTCTCTCTCTCTCTCTCTCTCTCTCTCTCTCTCTCTCTCTCTCTCTCTCTCTCTCTCGTGGTGGGCCATTTCACTGCTTTATTGCAGAGCCTCATTTCAGTCAATCATTCGGCAATCAATTAATGAAAAATCAATGGATCAATCAATCAGTTTGTGCCAGTTAGTCTATCTCTTTCTCTGTCTGTCTGTCCATCTGTCTGTCCATCTGTCTCTCTTTTTCTGTGTGTGTGTGTGTGTGTGTGTGTGTGTGTGTGTGTGTGTGTGTGTGTGTGTGTGTGTGTGTGTGTGTGTGTGTGTGTGTGTGTGTGTGTGTGTGTGTGTGTGTGTGTGTGTGTGTGTGTGTGTGCGCGCGTCTTTCATTTCTTCAGCTTTGTCTAATATTCCCATGTAAGCTCCAGTATTAATGAGCAAGGCGAGAGCGGCACAGGAAACCCCGGTCGTTGCCGCAGCCTCACAAACTCTTACGCCTCGATTTCGTCTCGCGTCACCAACATTTCAAGCTGCCATGACGCTGCTGCCGGCGCCTGCAAGAACACTGACTACATTTTAAATATATTCCACGTCATTAGATCCTGTAGTGATGTGTGGCAATGTGACAAATACTAGTAGGAATGGAAGAGAAACAGTTTACAATTTTTTAACTCCATCGTGTTTAGTCGCTTTCTGAAGTAGTGAGAATACAGAGTCATTATTGGATGAACTCGGCAGAGGAAAGCGTGTCAATATACGCCTTATCGTAACGCGTATGGTTCCCTGAGTGTTCCGCTGCCCTAAAGAGAGGCAAGGTGGACCAGGGTGGGGCGAGGCGCGGCACACCAGACCTCGCGGCTCCCTTCCCGCCCTTCCTCGCGGTGTAACATTGATCTCCTGTCCCGTACCAGTCCCTCTTGCACCTCCCGCGGCGATTACTGGGAAGGTGGCTGAATTTAGCGCCGTGCATGTGCAAACAATATCCTGCCTCGTGTGTGATAAAGGGCACTACCTCTCTTTTTCTTCCTCCCCTTATGGATTAGGAAATGCGCTTTATTTTCTCGCTTTCTCTTCTTATAGAGTAGGGAGTGTGCGTGATTCTCTCTCCTTTGTCTGCTTATGGATTAGAAAATGTGTTTAATTCCCTCACTTCTTCTGCTGACGGATTAGAGTGTAATTGTTTTTTTTTTTCTTTTTTTTTCACTTCGTATTTTGGATCATGAAATGGGTTCTCACTTTCTCTGCTCGTGGGTTAGGAAATGTTTCGTTCTGTCACTTTCCCTGAAGGATTACAGAATGCGTTTAATCTCCTTCCTCACTGTGTTTATGGATTAGGAAAAGCGTTTACTGTTTTCACTTTTCTGTTAATGGATTGGGAAATTTAGTTAACTTTTTCCACTTTCTGCGTTTAATGCCTTTGCTTGTGAACCAGGCGAGGCATTTTTATTTCCTGACTTTCTTTTGTTTTTGTGTAGGAAAGCGTTTTGATTTCCTGGCTTACTATGGTCTTACAGTCGGAAATGCTTTCAATATCTTCACTTCTTTTATTGGTAAAGAAATGCCTTGAATTCTCTCACCTTCTCTGCTTATGGAAAAATAAATACGTTCAGTTTGTTCAATTTTACTTATGGATTACGGAAAACATTTTGCTTTCCTCACTCTGCCAGTCCGAGCATTCAGTACAAGGGCCACAAGTTGAATAGCGTTAAGTAATAAATGCGTACATAAATATCAAAATGCAATACGCTAGCAAAACAAATAAACAAACTGCCAAATTAATAACAGATGAGGCATAAAAAAATAACACAGACGCTGAGCAGCACTTACTCGTTCACTCTGAAGTATCCGTCGCTTCACAAACACAAGATTACGACGATAAATTTCTAGGTATTTAATATTGTTACGGAATTGTTTTATTCTTTGTGTTCTTTTCAATGAGTAATCGATATTAATAACCCTCGGAATCGTGTGTGTGTGTGTGTGTGTGTGTGTGTGTGTGTGTGTGTGTGTGTGTGTGTGTGTGTGTGTGTGTGTGTGTGTGTGTGTGTGTGTGTGTGTGCGCAAACTTTAATAATTCAAGGATGGTCACAGGAATTCCTATCAAGTTTGACATAGTTGTTTGGCATCTGCCTTTGTTTATTTGATTATTTGTATGCTCTCTCTGACGACAGGAGAGAGAGAGAGAGAGAGAGAGAGAGAGAGAGAGAGAGAGAGAGAGAGAGAGAGAGAGAGAGAGAGAGAGAGAGAGAGAGAGAGAGAGAGAGAGAGAGAGAGAGAGAGAGAGAGAGAGAGAGAGAGAGAGAGACAGACAGACAGACAGACAGACAGACAGACAGACAGACAGACAGACAGACAGACAGACAGACAGACAGACAGACAGACAGACAGACAGACAGACAGACCTTGCCTGGTTAAACTTTTACAACTGTCTATCAACAACTGCCTTTCCTTCCTGGTAGAAGTTTTCCTTTATTCCTTTCCTTGAACAAGGTGGCCGCTGTAACCCTCGCTCATTGACCTCTTGCTTTAATTTCCTGTCTCTCTGCCTCTCTAAAATGTTTTAATTCATCCTCAACAGGAAGGTTCTTAAACATCTCTCACTTCACAATGGGTCCCGTCATAGCCGTTCTACTGGTGATCTTCTGACATTCCTTACTGAGTCTTGGTCATCCTCTTTTAGAGATTTTGGTGAAACTTTTGCTGCTGCCTTAGACATGTCAGAAGCTTTCGACAGAGTCTGGTACAAAGCCTTGATTTCCAAACTACCCTTCTACAGCTATTTTCCTTCTCTCTGCAACTATATCTCAAAGTTTCCTCTCCGACAGTTCTACGTATTGTTCCTATGATAGAGGGTCATTTTTCTTCTCCTAAGTCGATTAACAGTAGTGTTCCACAGGGCTCTGTCCTGTCACCAATTCTCTTTTGTCATTCATTAATGATCTTTAACAAAAAATATTGTTCAATCCGCTCCTATGCTAATGACACCACTGCACTTTTTAGGTCTTTTCCCAGACGTCCAACCCTTCAGGACCAGAACAATGCAAGCAGAGAAATCACAGAACACATGAATTCTGATATTTAAAATTTTTTGATTGGGACAGAACAAAGTCAGTATTGATCAATGCCTCAAAACCTCAATTTTTCCATCTGTTCACTCCACACAAGCTTTCCGACAACTTGCCAACCTTTATATTTCCTTCTGCTTATGAATTAAAGTTTTTAAAAGGGAGGTATCAAGACGCTTTCCTTTTTTTTTTCACCAGTTTTTGTTAACCTTGGCCAGTGCCTCTGCATTAAGAAAGGGGATACACAGACAAATACAGATAAAACGACAAAGAGTCAAATATGAACACACACACACACACACACACACACACACACACACACACACACACACACACACACACACACACCTTTTACATACTCCACGCCATTGGCACACACCCACACGCACTCATTCACCCAATTTCCACGCACCCGCAGTAACAGTAACTATGATGGTTATGACGCGGGACACGCCCTTGCCCAGATGTGTTATGGGAGAGTCGTCTGGCGGTGGAGAGTCGCAGTGAATGTAAAGTTTTCCATCTTGCCCACTCCAGGTTTTTTTTTTTTATTATTATTTTTGCAAGTGTTGAATTTGTTGTTGGTGATTGATGTGCAGAAGCTATTTTTTCCCCCCTTTTAGTTTTATTTATTTATTTATTATTTTTTTTACGTATGATTTTTTTTAATGATTCGTTATTTGAAGTTGAGGGTTTGAGTTGGGGTTTCAATTTATAGTTTTTATTATTTTTTTTTTGATTGATAACTTATTGTTATTGTTATTATTGTTATGTTATGTTATGTTATTATTATTATGCTACTTTGAATTGATTAAAATATATAACTGAAGATTGGTTAGTTAATTCAATGATTATTTGAAACTAATGATATATTCTTGACTTCAATTCTTGTTTATCTTATGTTACCTTTTTGCTGTTGCTGTTGTTGTTGTTTCTGCTGACTGACTATTTGAAGGTGAACATCAATTTCTAAGTTTGATTTGTGACACTCGTATTTTGTTATTAACGATCGATTAGTCAAAGTTGGAAATGTAGTTTCTTATCAAATTTTGCATCTCATACGTCAAGACTCTAGATTATCGTTTCCTTCTTATCAGTGTATATTAGAAAGTACGTTCGTATTGGTAGTGCAGGAGTCTTTCTTTCCTTCGCCCCATCAAAATCTCCCTCATGAATTTGTCAAAGTTGAGGAAGAGGTTTTCAAGTTCAGTTTCTCACTCGTACATGATGATTTTGGATTTTCTAGTTGTCATTTCTCAATATCTGCATGTGTCATTTCAGTTTTGTGGGTACAGGAGGGCGTTGATGCGAGGGTGACGGTACGCTGCTCGTCTTATAAATGGATAAGAGCTGGACTGGACGCTGCATTTCTCGCTGGAGGATAAAAGCTGCAGGGAAGAAAATAAAATAGGAGGCAAGAATAATCTCTTTAGTGTGTTTGTCATTTCTTGCCTTCTTTTTCTTTTTTTCTTTTCTTTTTCGATACTCCTTTTTATTCATCTATCATTTTTAGGAGTATTGCTGAGAAGGTCTTAGCGGATGAAAAATTTTATTCTTCAACTAAAAACTGTCCTGGTAAAACTTGACTTGAATTACGCCTGCAAAACCTTTAATGCTTTTCTATGGCTTCCCTTAACTTATTCCTCAGCATTTTTGTTTCTCTTCTTAATAAAGTGGCTGGACTGGTCTCACTAAAGAGGTGCAAGTGAGGGGGCTTTAAGTATCGACTGTAATGAATCACCGCCTTAGTATTTTGAACATATTTTTGTCTATTTTCTCTTAGTTACTGTGTTCTTTTGCCAGTAGTGTCTAGCAGGTCACGACGAAGGAAAGAAATGACACGCTCGTCCTCATCAGAAGCGTTACAACGAGGCAAGTTCCTGTACAGCGCTGAATTACCTTTCTAAACTTTACAACATTATTTCCTCATCGTGTTTCTTCCTTTCTTCATTAATGTCTCAGTTTAAAACAATGATTGTAACTAATCCACATTTTTTTCTCTATCAGCTGCACATAAAACTGTCATCACCTTAAACCCATTAAGATGAAGACATAGCAGGAGGCACCCGCACCGCCCCACGCCAGGCCGCATTCCTCAACCCGGACTTGAAAATTTGCAAGATCATATTTATCCAAGCATGTTTATTGCCAACTTTCTTCTTTGCGAGTTATTGCGAGTTTCCAGTGTGGCCATAATCCTTTATCAATGCGGAGCAAGAAGAACCTTCAGCTGTAACTTCACAGACTTAGTGGTCGCGGAAAAGCGGCGCTCCTTCACCTCACGGAAAGCCTTAAAGCATCCAAAACTCGGTAACTTTTGACTATTATCTAATAACTTATGAGCAATGAGTTCCGGGCTGCCATTGTGGTGCCGAGTCATCAATATCACACGTTCCTCCCACTGATGTCCTCCGGGGCGCGGGGCACAGGTTGTCACTTACTGTAATTGTCACCTGTGCTCACTCGCTGTGCCCTACATGTCTCCCCACACTGATATCCAAACAATGCCACAATGCCTGCAAACGCACAAGATTTGTTTCATAACGCGTGCATTTTCATACAAACACTTAACACTCCCTTCCTGAGCGTTATACGAACAAATACCTGAACAACTTAGGTACATACTGCATGAAATTCACCAAACCTCCAATACTTGCGGAGAAACACGAATAAGAAAATGAACACAGCAACTTTAAGGTTGCTTGAAATTGCCAGGCCATCACGGTGCAAGACTGCCGCCACAAAATTTTAAAGCAAGAGTAATTGGTCTTTTGCACGAGTGGAATTCGAGCGGCTGAGGCAACGAGAGTAAAAACATCTCCGGAGATCCTGGGCTGCTTTGACTTGTGCCTTGGCGCCCGGAACGACATTTATCACCACGCCAGGGACACCAGCACGACCTTCACGGGGAATTAGAGAAGTGGACGAGCGCGATATCAACCAGGCTCGACGCGGCACTAGCAAGAAACGAAGCAAAATAAATTAAAAGTTAACTAGATGGGTCTGAATAAATAAGACGTGAATGAGATGACTAAAAACAGAAGAAAGGTGAAAAAAAGCCAAAAAGACAAAGCCAAATGAATAAAATGTGAAGGAAAGTTACAAAAAGAGGAGCCAAATGAAAAGAAAAGTGATTATATATTTACATGAACGATATAAACAAAAGCGCCTGCTGCAGCTTACCTCTGTACGTACAAGGCAAGACTCGGGGGGGATCAAATAAATATATTCACTGCTTTACGATCAAAAGGCCGGCACGTGATTCTAGCGTGTGATGTTTGTATGCTAGCAATCAAGGTGAACTGCCCCGGTCTGATGAAATGGTAAGACTGGCTGAATACCACTGAACGAGGTATTGAACATTGATTCCCTTTCACACAATAGGATTTTATATATACAGTTTTAATTCCGGGTTGGGACTCGAAGAAAATGTACTTAGTATTGGTGGATAAGAGTGGGTGGAGTATCGAGGAACACTGAATCAAGTCGGCATGAGGAAAGTTTTATACATGGCAGTTTTAATTGCTGCTTGACTTTAAAGACACGTAAAAGTGAAGCACCAAGGCGACTGGTATGTATGAAATCGAGGTCACGGATTGTGCTGTGATGATCTTGACACACACACACACACACACACACACACACACACACACACAAATATCACCGTTTATTCAGAATACCATCACAGTCAAGTACATTCCATAACTTTATCATTAATTTCAGGGGAATAACCTTGTTGGACTTCGCAAGCGTCCCAATTATGTAACTAGCACACAAGGACGAACTTCCCGACCCATACTTGTGTAGTTCAGGTAATCATCTCGTGCTGTCTGCCATTAGGGATCATTTGGTACCAGTATTATCATTATCTTCATTATCCCACGTGTCACCAACAGAATAATGAGGTATGTGTGTGTGTGTGTGTCTACCTGTTTGTTTATCTCTGTTTGATAATGTATTGGTGAGCTTAGGTCTCTCTCTCTCTCTCTCTCTCTCTCTCTCTCTCTCTCTCTCTCTCTCTCTCTCTCTCTCTCTCTCTCTCTCTCTCTCTCTCTCTCTATATATATATATATATATTAATGCCTGAAAGCCTGTCTTTTTTGTGTGTTTTGTACTAACCATACCATCTCTTAAGTCTTGAGCTGCAGCGCGGCTCAGGCCTCAACACATTCCTGCACGGCGACAAGAGTTCCATCAGCCGACGTACGAGTATGTGTTGAGAAATTGTCTTTGCTGGTGTCACGGTCTACACCTGGGCTGGAGCCGCTCCCCAGGGACACGTGCGACGGCCCTGGTGGTGACCTCGACATGTCGGGCAGGATGCCGGAGAACCTGCATGTGTTGCTGCACCTTGAATATGGCGGTGAGGCCCGCCACGTGTCGCTGGTGGTGCTGCAGTGCAGACTGAAGGCCGAGCTGTTTCCAAAAGGCCCGTCCACACCAGGGACCAGTGTCTGGAAACAATGTTTCTCAGATGCTTGTTAATTGCAAATCATTTCCGTGGATGGATGAGTGGATAAATGAATGGATGAATGGATGGATGAGTGGACGGATAAGTGAATGGATGGAAGGATGGATGCATGGAAGGACAAGCTGATAAAACAGAGATGGATGAGTGGGTAGATGGATGGATGAATAGGTGAGTGGATAGATGGATGAGTGGATGAATAGATGGATGAATAGATGGATGGATGGAAAGAACGAATAAATGGATGAATGACTCTCTCTCTCTCTCTCTCTCTCTCTCTCTCTCTCTCTCTCTCTCTCTCTCTCTCTCTCTCTAGCAGGTCGCCGGAACACACTCACAGCAATCCCATTTCGCGCCGTAAAATCCCGTCTGTTCATCACGATAGCAGGAGGCATTAGTGCGTCCGGCATTGCATTCCGCTGCTCTATATTTCATCCACTAATTCTTCTTTCATACGTAATACATTTTTCAGGAATGTTATGGCACGCGACACTTAAATTCAATCTAACAACGCTCCTCCCTTCTCTCTCTCTATCTTTCTCTCTCTCTCTCTCTCTCTCACCCTCTCTCTCCCTTTTTCTCTGTGGCCCTTTATGTCAGTCAGTTTGTGTTATCGTAGAGGGCGTCCACGTAACTTCACCTGAGCTATTAGATTTGAATGTAATGAAAATCTGACTTGAATTATATGTGTGAGCTTTCGTCCCCTTCACAAGAGGTTTCAAGGAAAATTATATGTCAGTCTCTCTCTCTCTCTCTCTCTCTCTCTCTCTCTCTCTCTCTCATCTCTCTCTCTCTCTCTCTCGTCTCTCTGCTTCTCTCTCTCTCTCTCTCTTACTCATCTTACTTTCCCAACCTATTGATTTATTTTTTTCCCAGCTCATGAAAATATTACTGAACTATCTTCAACTCTGATTTTCTATCTATTAGCCAACTCTGTTTTGGAAGGAATACTATTTTTTTTTCGTATATATAATTCATATATACTACAATCTTTATGTGTTGTCCTAAGTATGTGATAGCTGCCAAATAACATGTACAATATTACCTTTCTATCTTGCAGACAATATTCAGTGCTTTTTTTTTGGGGGGTGTTCATTATTTGCTTTGTTTTCTTGTTTTATTTATACATTTCATTACGTACTGTTATAGTTATGTCCAATCTATGAAGTTCGTAATGGCTACCAACTAACAAAAAGAATGTCGTTTTTGGAAGTAACATTTGCCGTCTTACTTCTTCATCGTCTCTTGTTTAGTTTTCCTTCGTCTTGTCTATATACTTTGTCATTCTTTCTTCCGTAACAAAGCTTTCTTGTTGCTTTTCCCGAGGAAGTTTTATTTTTCTCCTTCAACATTCTTCCTTTCTCATGTTTTCCTTTCCCTCTCGCGTCCTGCATAATGTTGCTTCACTTTTCCTTCGGCAATCTCTTTTTTTTTTTCTTTTCAGTCTTTCCTTACCTTGAATTTACCTGCCTCCATCTCTCTCTCTCTCTCTCTCTCTCTCTCTCTCTCTCTCTCTCTCTCTCTCTCTCTCTCTCTCTCTCTCTCTCTCCTCTCCTTCAGAAATAACATTCTACCAAAATTGTTTTCCCATATAATTTTGAAAGCCTCGCAAATTAATCAACCATGAATTGATGTTTTCAATTATTTTTCATTCTGCACAACAGAAAACGTGTATATCTGTACATGTATTTATCTGTATGTGTCCTGTCTATCCATCTATCTATCTTATCTATCTATCTATCAATCTATCTATCTCAATCTGTTTTACCTGTCTATCTATCTACCTGTATCTGTCTATCTGTATTTATCCATCTAATCTATTTATATATTATCTATCTCTTCATTTATCTACCTGTTTATCTATCTATTTAGGTACGCCTTCTATTCCTATAATTATCTTTTAATGGGCGTCTCAAGTAAGCAGATTACGTATGATAAGAATAATTTTTAGACGAGTAACGTCAGAGTCCGTACCACTTCCCAAACACGTTACGCCTCGCCAGTGTGCAGCATTAATCTTAATAATAAATACAAAATCTTTCCTGGGGAGCGAGAACGCGGCACGTCAGGGCGGCGGAACTAACTAAATTCACAAGGTGATTTTTCCCAAATTTCACAATACAGTTTGGGAAGCCGGGAACATTAACCAAAACACAGCGCCTTAGAAAATGTATGTTCTGACTGACTGACTGACTGACTGAATAACTGACTGACTGATTATTAAACTGATTGATAAACTGGTTGGTTTATTGACTGATTGACTGATGAATGGATGGATTAATTGGTTGACTGTGTGACTGACGGATTGACAAATTGACTGACTGACCGAATGACTGAGTGAGACACTGTATTTTTATTGTGCTTTCATATTGAAGGAAATAAAAATTCGGCAATTATTTGATAAAATCACATTGCAATCTTATCCTTCAAGACAACAGACAGTATCTCATCTTTGCCCTGAGTGATTCGTGTACCCTGGAAATTGTCTTATGTCAAACAAGCAGGTGATACCACAAGGCTTGCATCACCAACAAGAAACACACTTGAGAACACACACCGACTTCCACACGGGTCAAGAAAACACCAGTCCCGGTGTCCAGGCAGGATATTGCATTCGGGAAACAATATTAGGCCGGAAGAAGGCTGGGATGACGTCGTGAAAAACTGTCACATAAGAATGGACTGAGGTAAGTCTCAGTGAAGGCATGGAGTTGATATTTCCAAGTGAAGATTCAAAATAATACTACGTTGAAAACATTTATTTGCCTCTCTCTCTCTCTCCTCTCTCTCTCTCTTCACTCCTCTCTCTCTCTCTCTCTCCTCTCTCTCTCTCCTCTCTCTCTCTCTCTCTCTCTCTCTCTCTCTCTCTCTCTCTCTCTAAAACCTTTGACTGCTTCAGTTTATCTTCAATACTGATGAAATGCTGAGGCTCAAGTTTAAAATATAATTTCAAGACACAACTAACAGTGAGTGTGGAGAAATTCAAATCGTGCAATGCCTCTTATTCCATCTATGCTCAGGACGAGTGCAATGGAATGCTCTGGAACAAGAGACAACCGAGAAGACAAGGAGAACAACAGCTACTGGAGGCGGCGAGGAAGCGGTTTGCAGCGCTCGGCAATTAGTGGAGGCAAACATTTGCTTGTTGGCTTATTGTTTAAATATAAGACCTTAACTGGTGAAAGAAGAAAGCTATCTATTAGAGAATTCCATGCCTGTAGATAGACAGATAGACCGAAAAATAAATATATGAATAAACAAATAATGAAAGAAATAGATTAATATATATATATATATATATATATATATATATATATATATATATATATATATATATATATATATATATATATATATATATATATATATACTATATATATATATATATATATATATATATATATAAATAAATAAATAAATCATAAGACACTGATAATTATGTATATAGGATGAGATTTTTAAAGATGCATTATGTGAAAAAAACAAACAAACATAATATAAGTGTATCCAGTCTTTGAACACCTGCAGTCCTAATTCAAGGTGAGTCATCCCACACACACGGCACCTTTCTGCAGATCAGGTCTATGCCAACTTTCTCCCGAGCGACTAAAAGCAAGACCACTGGTGAAGCAGTACTTGTATTAAAGGCATAACGCTAGAAACAAGAACGCCACTGGTGCAAGAACGCAGTCACGAGAGCAAGAGAGAATCAGGGGAGGAGAGTAGGTGTGGCAGTAAAAGTCAGGTATGCTATTAAAAAGTCTGTGTAAGATGCTTGACTGTGTGTGTGTGTGTGTGTGTGTGTGTGTGTGTGTGTGTGTGTGTGTGTGTGTGGTGTGTGTGTGTGTGTGTGTGTGTGTGTGTGTGTGTGTGTGTGTGTGTGTAATTCAATTTATCGCTTAAATCGATTACGAAATTTTCATCCACACTGAAGGCACATCTCGTACTCACACGGCGAACCTGAAACTCTCCCACACCCACACTGGACTCCCTTAACTCATTCATATCATCATTACTCTTATCCTGTTTTCTCTCACACGCGGTAACCGAGGACGCAGAATTAAATGCGTATACAGTACACTATATTGGATTACGTAACGCAATTATTCCACCCCCCGCTCCCTGGTGCCCGAGCTGCGTCACGTGGAACATTCTTATCGTAAGGGTTATTCTATACTGCTAGAGAAACCGAGGAGCTTTTACGACATCAGCTGCCCTCCTTGTATCTCATATTGCAAGGATGACGACAGCAGCACGGGAGAACAACAGCAACAGTCAATAGTCTTCTGAATATTACAAGTGAGAAAGACCTGTGATTTGTACTGCGTCAGGAGAGGAGTACTGGACACCTCCAGGACTCAGCTGATCTCTATTTTGGATTCTCTTCTCTGTTTATTTTGTTTTATCATGGGGAGACGGGTGAGAGGGAGGGAGAGGTGCAAAACTGGCGAGCTTTTCTTTTTCTCTTATTTTTTTTTTACATTTGACCGACTTTCTTTAAGCATAACATAAGAACACTATGCTTATGACGACGTTAATCTCTCTCTCTCTCTCTCTCTCTCTCTCTCTCCTGAAGGAACGCCATGATTAAGGATAACAAGAGAGTGGGAGAGAGCGTGAATATTGTAAATGACAGAAAAAAAAAAAAAAAAAAAAAAAAAAAAAAAAAAAAAATATATATATATATATATATATATATATATATATATATATATATATATATATATATATATATATATATATATATATATATATATATATATATATATATATATATATATATATATATATTACATTTGTATTTTCTGCTCCGTCTTTGATTTCACGTTGCATGTGAGGGGAGGTGGAAAAGTCACAACAATTACTTCAACATATCAGGCGCTCTTTGATGTAAAAGTCCCCTTATGTAAAAAGCGGAGGCTACCGGTTGAACACAGGTATCACTCGAGGCGTGGCGCTCCAGGCCCAAAGAATACATGACAACCGCTTACCCGAGGAAGTCTTGGGGAAACAACTCAACGCCCTGACGTCACCTACTGCATCCCACTCCTTGGTAAGTAAATGGTAAATGTATATATGTTTTGACGGTTCTCGAGGCGTTTGCGTGATATTTTACTGTGTGTGTGTAGTGAGCAAGTTCAGTTTGGTCATGGAAATGTGAATGCGTAGGCACTTATTTTCCTTTTTTCGTTTAACTGAAGGAATACTTGTTTTTTTCCTTTTCCTTTTTAAGAGGAATATTGATTTGTGAATATTGTGCAGTGTAAAGCTTTAGCGTGACCCTTGAGACGCAAGTGAGTTCAGTTATTTCTCCGTTTCATAACAGCAATAAATGATGAACTTTCCATGCCATGAAAGGAGCGTTCTACTATTTTTCAATTTCCTAAATACGTGACAAAAGATTTCTCCATCTCGCAACAAAAATACGAGGGGATTTCTCTATTGTATAAGAGGAGTATAAAGAGATTTATCTCTTGCACAAGAACACAAAAAAAATATTCCTGCGATAAAAAAATATAAAAAAACACACAAACCATTTGATGAAAGGAGTACAAATCGAATAAAAAAAGAGAAAAAAAGGTGAAATTCACAAGAAACTCACAGGGATTCCTTTTATTTCACTTCCAGACACATAACATTTTTCCCGAAGCCTCATTTCCGATACCAATAGTTCTGACTTGGCGACCTATTAACTCCAGCACACCTCCATACCTGTGGACTGAAGGGAGGGGAGGCCAACAGTCCACCGTGCACGAGTCCTCCAGTAAGATCTTGTGTATTTAGACCTTGATTATACTGCGAGGCTGCTTATGCCTGGAGCTCAAAGGCCAGGTGTTGAAATCCTGGTTCAGTAAATGCTGCGTGATGATGGCAAGGTTAAGGTGACGAGACGAGAGTGAGTGTGAGGTTGGTGATATCAAGTGGCGTGTGTGGTGTACAGCATCGCTTGGTGACGTAATGTTTGGTGACGGTGTGAATGCAGTGTAAGTGTGATGTGCGTGTTTGTTAATGTTTTTTTATTTGTTTTTTTATTACTCTTTTTTATATACGGGTGTTTCCTGAGGGAGGCTTTAGCGAGTACAGTTGTGAAATAATAACTGTAATGTCAGCGGTAACAGTGGAGGTATTGTGCCCAGGACGTGATGATGATGATGATGATGATGATGGTGGTGGTGGTGGTGGTGGTGGTGCACAGTGATGTTTTTCTTTTCTTCCCATTTAACATTATAACGCAGCACAACAAAGAAACACAATTTTATACACTTTTAAGAAGCAAATCAAACAAAGACAGACTAATCATGGCAACAAAGGAAACACAAAGAACACGAATGACAGGTATAAAAAATGTAGTATTCTTACACACACTCACACACACACACACACACACACACACACACACACACACTCTCTCTCTCTCTCTCTCTCTCTCTCTCTCTCTCTCTCTCTCTCTCTCTCTCTCTCTCTCTCTGTATGATCATTCAGGACAAGAGCAGCAGATACAGTGAACCTAAACTCTCGCATCCCGTTAGTCGTCACCATATGGTCTTCTTCACTCGTATATTTTTCCTTGGTCACGCCACAGGAAGATTAAGAGTTCCTTGGCTGCTCTTTCTGTCGGGTTTCCTTTTTTTTTTCCCCTCTGAGTGGCTTTCCCGATCACGTGGAGAGTAGGCGGTGAGGAAAGAATGGCTGTGGCAGGGTATTCAGTATGAGTAAAACGTTGTAGTAGGAAAACGTGAAGTGGATGTTTCTATTATGACTGCTGGTGATGTGACGCTAAATGGAAACTCGCTCTGTATT
>NC_087176.1:10062500-10107500 GCF_035594125.1 Scylla paramamosain
GGGACTTGATACAACTGACGTCAGAAAATCACGTCGCCTGAGAGAAAACGGAGTCTCCCACCCCCATCCCACTTTCTCTCTCTCAGTCTATTGCTGTTCCCGTTTTCTCTTCACATGAGGGGGCGGTGTAATCCAGGGATTCTGGAGATAAACGAGGGTGTGACTTGTACTCAGTATTATGTGTAATGTACAAAGTGGCCCGCTCCGAGACCTAATCCAGGGTGTGTCTGTCTGTCTGCCTGTTTGCCTCGGTTGTTTGCTCAGCTGTTTTATCTGGTTCTCATTGTCTCTCTCTACTTTTGTATATCTCTCTCTCTGCCAATCTTTCTGTCGGTTTACCTCTTTTGTCTGTTTAGCTGTTTTATTTGTTTCTCTCTCTCTCTCTCTCTCTCTCTCTCTCTCTCTCTCTCTCTCTCTCTCTCTCTCTCTCTCTCTCTCTCTCGTGGACACAGGCAAGCACGTCTACGCTAATATACAGGTAACTAGGTGGACTCATCTGTGTGAGTGTTAGTTAGGGATAAAGAGCAGCAGATCCCCCACGTAACGAGCATCACGAAGCGGCTTGGCGGAAGGAGGTCGGCAGTCAGCAGCGAGTAGGCCTTTAAAAACATACCGACTAATCACTTCGTTTACCTAACTGAAACCAATGCCAGGATGAAATGCAGCTTGAGAATGTTCTGCCCGAGGGAATGCGACCGTAATCAGTGCCGAGTGGTGTTTAACTAGTAGTTGAGAAGTGCAGATTAAATGATGTAAGACCTCGTAAAATAATGGAGTGCCTCAGGCCATCACTGTGAGCACAACAGTAATGTAATGGTGATGTGCCGCTGGTCTTTGTTCCTTTGTTCCCCTGTTAACGAGAATGTCAAGTGTCACTTCATCTGAGTAGCTTTAATTAATTTTACGGAGTGGAAATAAAAGTATAAGTTCTACAAGATCTTAAAGGTTCGATCAGTCAGAGATGTGTCTTGAAATTGTACCCAAAATTTGTTCTTGATAATACCATAACTCTAAAAAGGTAAATTATAGCAGTCAAAGGATGTACACAATGACTGGACTTACAAAATACGAAAATGAATATAAGAGAGAAACTTACATGCATATGATCTTCACTTCATCTCAGACCAACATGCTCGAAAATGCATGTTTTCCACTTCGTATTCATCTTCTAGCGCAGCGGATTCCAGTCTTTCTCTGACCGTCACCCACTTTTCATGCTTGGCCCTCATCCCTGACCCCACCCGTAATCCGCCATCACAGTGACTCACACTGATTAGGTTCATATAAGACCTTCTCTAGCAATACCTGTAATTCCACTGATTTCAAACATTCTTTTTCTTTGCTTGATTATAATAAAGTTTATATTACTCCTTTACTGAATTTCATATAGCGTATTTAATAAAATGTCACTAAATTAACAATACAGAGCCCATAAAAGAACTTCCAGACCGTATAATTTGCCAAAAGCTGAGTGGGAGTCCAGTGCAGAGCGACCTGTGCCTTAGCTTACGCACCCCCCGCCAACACTTTGCTGTGGTCCACAGCTTAGCAACCATTGTTCTAGAATGGCAACTACGTCATATGTCAAAGGTTTTCCCGTCCACATTTACCCTAAAAATAAATAAATAAATAAATAAGTAAATAAACTGATATATTTCCACGACAATTTTCGTGTTATGAGAAAAGAATGACACATGCACGGCAACCAATATCGGCAGAGATATCGACACCACCATCACCAACAATAGCACACGCCGCGACTACCCTGCCTCCTCAATAGGGCTGACGTGATAAACATTAGGAGGACGAGGAGGAGGAGGAGGAGGAGGAGGAGGAGGAGGAGGAGGAGGGAAATGGGGGGAAAGAGGAGGAATATGAAAGCTTACAAGGAATAAAGAAAAAGCCGCAAATCTTTAAGTCCTTGCATGGCTGTTTGGCGCTACGTCTAACTAGTTACATTTTAAAGACACTGCGTAGTAAAGCGGAAGAGAAAATAGAAAGAAAAAAAGAAAGAGCATAGAGAAGAGAGAGTGTCCAGAATAAAAAAAAAAGGAGAAGAAAGTTTAGTAGTAGTAACAAGCTTTGGCCAATCAAGTGTAACAAAATCAAAAGCAGAAGCAAGGTAAGGCAAGGCAGCTTTACCGCAGCCGCGTCTTGGCCAGCCCCCTCCTGAGCAACTTACGAGACGTGGATATGCCGGGAAGAATACAGGCTTATTGCTACGGACTGTCGAGGGGAGGTGGGGGGCACAGGGGGAGGAGAGAGAGAGAGAGAGAGAGAGAGAGAGAGAGAGAGAGAGAGAGAGAGAGAGAGAGAGAGAGAGAGAGAGAGAGAGAGAGAGAGAGAGAGAGAGAATACGTACATTTGTCTATTTTTCAGTCCGCAAAACATGCATTATTCAGGTATGATTGGCTTTCCTCTCTAGATAATCCTTTTTCTGGGACAGCAAGATGGCAAATTTTTTTTTTTTTTTTTTTTACCCACTCTCTTTTTATTCCCTAAGCCGGTCTCGTTTACACATAAGAAATTCAAACCGTGAGTAATGTACGGATTGTTTTAACATAAGCGATATTCTTACAACCGTGGCGGGCGATGCTTCCAGACCACACTGTCTTCACCCTTTTCTGCTACGGTCGCCTTCCCTAAACATTGAGGTCACTGCAGTAAATGATTTAGATGGACGTTAAGGAAAGAGAATATGAATAGGAATTGTATCTTTGCCAGGCTACACAAACACGTATTTTGGAGACTGTAGTAGGAAAATATAATTGTTTTAAAAGTTGTAGGTTATTATAAGAGAGACTGATTAGCACAGCAGCTGGAAACATTCTAGATTCATCCTAATACTAAGGAATCCACTAATGTAATGTATGTACAAGATTACACGAGTTTTGGTAAGTAAACGGACAGCAGTGTAACTATAAACGATCATTGTCAGAGGCAATATTATCCTCTCTCAAGTAAAAATTAGTCAAGTATTCCATCAAACTTTACCAGGAACCGATTCAGAGTAGAAAAAAATAGTCTCCTCTCAAGTCACACGTTCTCGAGATCAGTGAGAGATGTACGTAACTCAAGTGAAAATAAGGTGTTCAGTATCTTAGTTCCAAAGGTTAGAGGGAACCAAAGATCAGACAATAACCCACTACAGTTCAAGCACACGACCTCGAGGCCAGCAGAGGGTTAAGTCAAAACTCAGCATTAGGGATGAAAACTGATCAGCCAGAATCCGCACAGAAGAGCAAATAATGGATAGCCACGTGCAACACAACACCGCAGAGGGGAGCAGAGCCGAGAGCCAGACCGCAAGGAAATCAGGGAAAATAATGAAAACTTAGGAGCAGCACCAGCGGGAATTAAACCCAACGACCTGGTGGGTGAGTGGCTAACGGCACCTCGGGGTCGTACACTCCCACATCAAGGGAGGCCCTGAGAGTGGCACGGTGCCAACTCCCGTGCCGGCGGCCTCGTGGGTGGCATCTGGCCTGCACGCCCTCCAGAAGGCGCCAAATATTGATGGGAATTAAGGAACCTTAGAATTAAAACCGGTGCTCTGAGTCAGTCAGTGAGTGGCACCAATATGTAACTTTTTGTTATTATTTCACGCCGTAAAAAAAAAAAAAAAAGTCTCGCGAATTAATGAAAGAAATTTTTCGAGTGACAGTTTGGAAATCAGAAAAGAAAAATTACAAGTGCTCAATATTGTGACACAAAAGTGAAAAGTGAAAATAAAGTGTCCAGCACTGCAGCGTGAAGCCTCGTCAGCAGAGGTGGGAACAACACATTAAGAATTCTGAATACATCAGTCAGTAATGTACCAACCGAAAGGAAAATGATAATTATCGCTAAATTATAAACTGTAAGAGTAACTCACATGAACATAAACGTATGCTACCTGATATGTATGAATATGCGTCATGACGTAAAGTAAGCCGGGAGTAATTATACATCATACATATTAAACATCAGACGAGAAAATAGAGCGGCAGATATTTCAGGAGACTGGAGGCGATCAGTGAAAATTGTACAGACTTCAAAATTATAGTTCCAGAAAAAAAAAAAGAGTTCGTTAACCAAAAGAAAAAGAAAAGTACATTGAAATATATATATATGAAAATTTCACACACACACACACACACACACACACACACACACACACACACACACACACACACACACACACACACGCACAGTCTCTCCATCAAACATACTCATCAGATGCTTCTTTACAATCTGAATGACTAATAGAAAAATCTTGTTTTAATTTTTTTTTCCCATTTCTTCAGTTATTTTTAATCAATTCATCTTTTTTTTTTTCAATCTGAGGTGAGGACGAATCAAAGCTGGTAACCGTTTCATCTAAAAGGAAATAAAATGTGGAAGCAAGAGAGAGAGAGAGAGAGAGAGAGAGAGAGAGAGAGAGAGAGAGAGAGAGAGAGAGAGAGAGAGAGAGAGAGAGAGAGAGAGAGAGACAGAGAGAGAGAGAGAGACGCGCAATAAATGTTGAGTTTTGATCTGTTCTTTATTTTTTCATCTGCTGTATTTTCACGGAGCGTAATTTGGGTAGAGGAATTTTACACTTTTCAGTTTTTGCCTTGCGTCTACAGCATTTAAAAATCTACATTTACGTAAAAGAAAAAAAAAGTAAAGCGATGCAAAAATGAGAGAGAGAGAGAGAGAGAGAGAGAGAGAGAGAGAGAGAGAGAGAGAGAGAGAGAGAGAGAGAGAGAGAGAGAGAGAGAGAGAATTACTGTTGTTTACGTCACGTCAGTCACGAGCCAATACGAGAACGACCTCATTCACTCGTTTCCTTTTTAACATAAAGATTATTTTAAGTTTATGAAGGAAAACTGATGATAATTCCTTTTTATTCACGCTTCTCATTTCCCCCTTGGAGAGAGAGAGAGAGAGAGAGAGAGAGAGAGAGAGAGAGAGAGAGAGAGAGAGAGAGAGAGAGAGAGAGAGAGAGAGTCCGTTTCATAACATAATTTTCTCATCGTCACAAGTTTTGGATGATTTATTTTCACTTTCTCACTTTCTTACATTCTCTCGATTTTGTTTCTTGTTTTTTTTTCCTCCTCTTCCCTTTCGTTCTATGCTTTCCCAGATTTTTGTTTTCCTCTTCAGTTTCTTTGTGTTATTTTTTTCTCTTTTTCCTCAGCACTTGACTGACTTCTTGCCGTGTTTCTCATTTCCTTCATTCTTTGCTTTCCGAAATTTCAGTTTTTCTACCTCCATTTTGTCTCTTCTGCCTTTCTCTTTCTATTTTCTGTTTTTCTCATGTGTATCCGTGTGTTTCCTCTTGTCTTCTTTGCTTTACTTATTCCTGTTTTCAATTCAGCCTGTGTCTGTTCTCAGTTTTCCTTTGTTCTCTACTTACTTGTCCTCCTCTCTCACCTCCCATTAATCTTCCTTTCCTTTCGTCACAAATTTAATGGCTAATGCTCACCGTGCGTCTTCCTTTTCTTTCACTTTACTTCCAAATTCATATATTCATCTCCTTCTGGCCTATTATATTACGTTGCCTTTCTTTACTCCCTTTTCTCTCCCCATCCCAGAAGGTATTTATGAGGTGTCGCCTGTTCTTCGAGATTACGTGCAAATTATGTCTTCTCTTTGTTTAGCTTATTTTTTTAATGTACAGTTTATATTGATGCAATGTTTCCTGTTATGTAGCTTTCTCTTCCGTGTTTTATATTCACTCTTTTTATGCTTTTCTTTGTCTTTTTTTGCAGATTAGTTTATGCTTTTAATATACATTTTTTCTTATTTCCTTTTATTTTCTTTGTTATTTCTGACTGCTAGGTCTCTTATGTTGTTAGGCCATTTTGATTTCATAATCTTTATCATATATATATATATATATATATATATATATATATATATATATATATATATATATATATATATATATATATATATATATATATATATATATATATATATATATATATATATATATATATATATATATATATATATATATATATATATATATATATATTTTCTTTTTTTTTATTTCAGAAGTGCGTTTCGTAATGTACGTTTTTTTTTTCCTACATAACTGATTGATTCATGCAATTTCTTTTTTTCCTGATGAATAATTGCTTTGCTGTTGTGTCTCTTGTCATGGATTTCCGACGAATCCATGTTTATTTTTTCGATGTTAGATTTTTTTTATTTATTTTTTGTTTTGTATTCTTATAATATTCATCTCAGTCTTAACGTATAATTCCGATTGAATCATGCTTTTTTTCTTTCATGTTATATAATCATCGTGCTTTTGTTTTCCTTGCCTTGAATTTCTATGATCGCTTTATCTTAACGTATAATTTCCGATTCGGTCTTATTTTTCTTGATGTACGATCATTTTGCTTTTATTTTCCCTGTCGTGTATTTTTCGCACTGTGCAAGGGAAGCTTTTCTTCGCTCCCCTGGCCCTGCAATTCAATTCTCACTCCGCGGGCAAATGTTTTCTCAATTTTCATCCTGCCTCCGCCGACTATCACCTTCATCATATTCCAACGTCCATAATTACCATTCCCTCCGTTCCCTCTTCCCAAGACTGGCGTCCAATTCCCTCCCTTCCGGCCTATTTTTGGCGATTTTCTAGAGTCTTCTTCTTCTTCTTCTTTTTTTTATCTCTTGGTCTCGGGAGGATGAAGGCAAAGCGGCGCTCGACAAGTTTCGTTTTGACGCTAATCGCACGTCATCTCCCTCAAGATTATGGAGAAAATCTTGCCTTATCGGTTATTACTTTTTTGACTACCTGTAACGGTCCGTAGGTAAAGGCCTTTTGGTGGGTTTTGCTACAAGTATTTCACCCTCAAGGATCAAGCGACTCTGAAAACACTGCAATTTTATTTCGCGTCTGCGTCCCTCGCCGTGTTAGTCTTAAGCACACCAGAATATGATGGAGTGTTGCAGGGCAGGATCCCGTAAAGGCGGTGCGGGGTCAGCGGGTCCGGCAGCGTCAGGTCATATAGAAGGTAATCCAATGGTGAATCGAAGGCAAAGCAGAGTTACAGTGCTAGTTTTCCCACTGAGTCTACAACAGCCTCGCCTCCCACGATGCGTCCACGGGAGAAAATACAGACTTACTAACGATCTAGAAAATCAGTGGGGCTGAAAACGGTAACATTATGAGAATCTATGAACGCTTCGACTTGCAAACACCTGCTTTCCCTCCTCACACCTTCACGCCTCTCCCTCCTCTCACCTTCGCACCTCTAACGATCAATCCTCTTCTTCCTCTTTTTCCCCTCACTTATTTTTCTTCTCACTCTAACACCTCTCCCTTCCTTCACCCTCACGCTACACTCTCCTCTGACTGACACCTACTATTTCTTTCACTCTTACACTTCTACCTCCTCCCACCCTCACATATCTTCCGCGTCTCACAGTTAAGCCTCTCCCTTCTCTGTTCCTCGCATCTCTCCCTTCTCTGTCTCTCAAATGTTACTTTTCTTTCTTTCTCACATCTCTCCCTCTCCCTTCTTACTCTAACTCCTCTACTGGCAAGAAATTTAACGCTTTAATATGTTTATCTTCATAAATATTCAGATTATAAACATGAATTGGACTCGAATCACACTTCATTTACTGCCAAAGTACTGCCCAGGGCTCCTCCCCGCTGCGGCCAGTGATGTGTTAAAGCAGGTGGAGAGGCCGACACTCAGAGCCTTGCCTGTCTCTGGTGCCTTGCTGTGCGTGGCAATGTGTGTCTTGAGCTTAGAATTCTTAAACTCTTCATGACTTTATGTGGCTTCTTAATATCAGGATGCTGTAGAGGTTATTGTTGATATTTTAAATGTTTTCATGTTTGTATTGATCAACAAGGATTCTGCATCCATAAAAAAAAAAAACAGCCACTAGGACCAGACTTATCTTCTTTTGCAGTTTTTGAAAATTATCCTGGTACAAAATCACAAAGCTATTTAAAAAATACTTTCACGAAACGAGTACATATTTTGACACAATGCAGTCACACTATTTCTCTCTCTCTCTCTCTCTCTCTCTCTCTCTCTCTCTCTCTCTCTCTCTCTCTCTCTCTCTCTCTCTCATATCAGTAACAGCACACAACACACGTAGAGATTTTCACGGAAACAGGACGCATCGAGGCCAGTGACAAGTGTCACAATATCCTGGTTCAAGTGACTTCAGCAGGACTTCCCGCTAGATATGACGAACTTAATAACTGAAAGAGATGACATGAAAAATAATGAGAGACATTATTCGGTATATGATCAGAACATGACAACTGAAAATGATGGCTTGGCGTTATAACATAACATTTAATCAAGCCGCCTTACATCAGGAAAGCCAAATAATATAACTTTTACGAAGCAATAAAAGCAATTCCTGTGCGATAGACGGCTTGTGGTAAACGCGGCGAGTAACGTAACAATAGGGACACGATTACGTTCGCAAGATTACGACTCGTACAGCGCGCGGGTGAAATTTGTGTTAAGCCAATGACACAAGGAATGGCATCTGTGATTTGTTCGGCGATATACAAATACACACATGTTCAGGAAGTGATGCAGCAGTGTTGCTCTGTAATGAGAAGAGCTGGTGGTGAGAGGCTTCGGCGCCGCCACCCCCCTGCATCACCCAGTGCCAGAACTGGTCAACACTGGTAATTGCTTTTGTCATATTCCGTTACAAGTTAATGTTTATTTTATCTCCGTAATTGAGTTATGCACACAACAATAATACATTGTTAAAATACTCGTATATTGATTTACCATAATTCCTCCCATAATTACTGTTTACAACAACTCAGCGGCAATCTCTCAGCACAGTAATAGGGTAATGTTTATTGTATCTCACAGTCATACAACGAACACTAATACATTTTCCAGAATGTTAATGTAATCCCCTCTAGTGTAATTACTGCTTCCAACAACATGACGACAATCTCGCCATTCCCTGTTTTCAACCAGAGAAAATAAAGTGCAGTAGTGTGCATGGAACCAACACGTCACTGAAACACACCCTCAAGGTTTAATTCCCTATATTCCTTTCCAGAATTGATTATTAAACTGGAAATTTTAGTTTTCAATGTTTGTTTTTCATATTTTCTTCATGTGTGTTTATGAAACGTGCTATTTATATGAGATACGTACGTATGTATACGAGTACATGACATTTTATTGCTTTCTTTTTTTGAGACTTCACAAAGCAAATTTCATGTACATTGTTAAGTGACAAAGTATTTATTATCATTATTATTATTATTATTATTGTTATCATTAATGACGAAAAAACGGAACAGAAAAATACACAATATATAAATATTTATCACGTCAACTTACATATATTGATATAACAACACTTGGAGACTGTACATCAGCTGCCTGGCTCCTCCATACCCACTCAGACCACCACACCAGCGAGACTACTGTGTGTCTAGCGGTCTTTGGAGGAGTACTTGGGACCTCTATGGACGATGAATGGACAATAAACCATGTTATCACTCACTCAGTCAGTCTCTCTCTCTCTCTCTCTCTCTCTCTCTCTCTCTCTCTCTCTCTCTCTCTCTCTCTCTCTCTCTCTCTCTCTGTAATGGATGCCGTCTTTACTCTTTCAGTGATGACTATACTGTTATTCATTAATTTGTCACTTGCTTCCTCATTTCCTATTTTACCTCCCTGGCTTTGCTTTTACTTCTCCATTGGCAAAAGTTTCATTATGTTTTCCACGGTGTCTCATTCTCTCTTCCTTTTCTGTACATTTCACTTCAAGCTCAACTTAAGTACCCTGACTTTTAAGCGTCTCCCGGACATAACGTCAACATGACAAATCACTTCTATTAATTTCAAGTAAAACAAAACAATATTTAACATCCGCATCCGTTTCACATCTGCTTAGCTTGAACAAGTGACTCAAGAATCCAGTGATGTGATGCAGCCATTAGTTATCTATCTCCTCTGCCAAGCGAGCATTGTTCGATCTAATTTTCCAAGCCTTGTGATTTTCTCGTGAACGGCACGGCTGGTTTGGAGAAGTAATATCTTGTCTTCTTGAGTTTATTCAGCCAGTCTTGATACACAGTGGTAAATGTCAGTGGGTGAGCTGAGCTTGGCGAAGCAGTTCCTTGTATTCTTGATGAGCTGAATTAAACTGTACTGAAGTGTGATGGTTGATGGTAAAAGTGAGTGACATGCGAGTACGTGTCTACAACATTCACAAACGATAACATTTTACTCAGAAGGTTAATAGAAAGCCATATTAGTTTTTATTTCTGGTGAACTACATTAAGCTTTGACTGAAAGTGAATTAACCGTTTGATTGCCATGGATTTTAATTGAGCTCGATAAGATAATCTGCAATAAGTTTAGAATACAATGAAAGTACGTGAAATTTCATGATCTTAATAAGCACAGTGATTTCTATTAGCTTACTAACGTGGCTAGTTACCTGAGCACACCTGTGACGCCGCTGAGACTCCCCATTAGAAAAGGTATCTATAAAAAAAAAGAAAAAAAAAGATTAAAAGCTCCATAAAAAAAAAGGCAAACACCGCACTAAATCGATCTTCATTTTTTTACTCTTTTGTTTAACAAATTTTTATTTATTTATTTATTTATTTACTTTTCGCGGGGTGAGTTCCAAATTAGCGGACTTTTTTTCCTAGCATTTTCTAATTTTGAGCGGCATCCTTTGGCCATTAAACACACACACACACACACACACACACACACACACACACCCTACATAAAGACTAAAAGATCAAACAAAAAAACAAAAAGATAAATAAAAGAAGTAGCACTCAAACAGCCCACAAAATAATAATAGCAGAAAAGCAACACAAATTCCTAATAAGAATGAAAAAAATATAACTTAAAAAAAAGAAGAAAAGAGGAAAGTAAAGCCAAACACTGAACTATTTCCCTCCAGCACATTCTCTCCTGGAGCAAACTACCTGGACAACTGAGTGAGGCTGACTTCATAACAACACCATCATCTTCTGGTACTCACCCCTGGCAAGGCAGCTCGTCCACTTTGTTAAGGGGCCGGTTCCTACCACGCCTGTTCTTCATACACGCACACACACACACACACACACACACACACACACACACACACACACATATACACACACTCACTCACTCACCATTACCACGTCACTTGCTCATCCGTCCTTCTTCTCTAAATAGCAAGGTTACATCAATCTTCACTTCCTTGGACATTCTCATTCCTTTAGGTAAATGTGGAGTGTTAAGAATGACTTTCCATATTGTACGTCACGTGTTGAGGTTTACGTGAATTTCTAACCGTGTTTTAAAATTGCTTATGGCTCCTGCTTGTGTTTTAACCTCCAGGGATGTGTTTTGTTGTGTTTTATTTCACACGTCTCTCTCTCTCTCTCTCTCTCTCTCTCTCTCTCTCTCTCTCTCTCTCTCTCTCTCTCTCTCTCTCTCGTATTTTCTGTGCTTTTGTTGTATTTATGATCCACGCGTTATGTTGTATTTTACTGGAAAATTTCTGTGTTCATGTTGTTGTTATTGTTGTTGTTGTTGTTGTTGTTATTATTACAACAACAACAACAACAACTACTACTACTACTACTACTACTACTACTACTACTACTACTACTACTACTACTACTACTACTACTACTACTACTACTACTATTACTACTACCTCTACTATCGTTATTCATATTACATTCACCAACGAGTCTAGCGCGTGATCCTACAGACACCCACACACACACACACACACACACACACAAACACACACACACACACACACACACACACAAAATGCTGCACGTGCTGACTGCATAAATTTTACATCACACTCAAATGTCAAGTACACGTTTCAAACAGCGCACTCGTACATGACTGTGTGACGGCGGATAAAACAGACGCCTAGTGTATACCTATTACAAAAAGAACATAACGCAATACTAGCTGAACATCAACACAATATATTACAACAACCATTTCAACACAAGCAATGATTTAAACCACCACAATACGTGTGCTGGATATCATGAGAGCAGGATAACACATGCATGCACTCACTCTTCACTCTACTAAAAATAATATCCTGATGTAATGCACTCAACACACGCAACTGGAACATAAAATTCACACCATCAACTAGGAGGGCTGTCAATTAGGGTCAGGAGATGAATATTCAATTACTTGGTCCCTCTACAAATATTTTAAACCCGAATTGCAGCATCTCCAAATTTAAGTTCCTATTCGCGTTCTTTATGACTCTCAGGGCTGGACTAAAGCTAAACACATCAGCCGGTAAGTCATTGAGTGATAGAATTCAATCACTCTGTTCTTCTACAAGGATTCATTATTTTTTGTAGCGACTAGAGAATAAAATGTTTTAGCATCATCTCAATTCAATTTTGTTATTCTGTACTAAAAAGAAAGGTAGAATAAAGCCAAACACATCAGCCAGTAAGTCAGTGAGCGATGGAATTCAATCATTCTGTCCTACAGGTATTCATTTTAGTGATGACTAGGGAATAAGTTTTAGCACCACTTTAGTTAAACTTTGTCTCTCTCTACTACTAGGAAGGCTAGAATAAAGCCACACAAGTCAGCCAGTAAGTCACCGAGCGACAGAAGAACATTCATTCTGTCCTTCTACAAGTATTCTTTTTGGAAGCAACAATAACTGAACATAAAAAGTTTTAGCACCATTTTTTTTCTACTAATAAGAAGGCTACAATAAAGTCAAACAAATCAGCCAATCAATAAGCGACAGGAAAATTAAAATTCACTCATTTCATCCCTCTACAAGTGCTCCTTTTGGCCAGGGTTTTAGCATTTCCTTAGCCAACTTCTATCATCTTCACTGTTTGTCATCCATATCGCTTCCATAACATAAACACAAATATTACAAGTGCAGTCAGTAAACGATGCGAGAGTCAATTCAACCACTTTGCTCCTTCACAAATATTCCTTTGGCCAGAGGTTTACCATTTCCTTAGCGAACTTTTATTTTCTTTTTACTGGTTATTATTCATATCACTTACATAAAAACATAAAACACAAAAATTAAAAGTGCAGTCAGGAAACGATAGGAGATTCAATTCAATCACTTCATCCCCCTACAAGTCTTCCTTCTGGCCAGAGTTTTAGCATCCCCTCGGTTAAATCTCACCCTACGTTACTCACACCAGAGTAACACAAACACACCATCACCCAGAAGGTCAATAAGCATCAGATGAATATTCAATCACCTCGTCCCTGTACACGTACGAGTATTCCTTTTAAGCAAAGTTTGAGGACCCCCTTAGTTAACCTCCCTTTTAATTCCGCGCCTGAGCACTGCCGGACTCTGGGCACAGGGCAGCGGGGCGACTTCCTGGAGCTTAGAATCCAATTTGCATCGTAAAATAAAGGATAAGCGCATTGAGCCTTTGTGTTTAACGTAGCATCGGGTGACTGCTCTTATTCCTGCAGCTCCACTACGGAAGAGAGACAGGTTGGTAGAGGGAGGCAGTGAGAGAGGGAGGTGAGGGAGGGAAGGCCCGCTGGTGTGCTATCAAGACTCGGTAAGTACAGCGTTGATGTGTGTACTGTTCCGTAATGCTGATTCCCTGAATTGTTGATATGCTTTGATGTACACTCACAGGCAAAAGTAGGATACATACCGCACTCATTGCCAAAACGGTTTGTGTTTTTTTCCTTTAATGTTGAGTCCTCTGATCTGCTGAAAATGTATCACTTGTCAGGCCTGGTAGTGAGACTGTCAGTAGATCAGAGGACTCAAAACTGAGGGAAACACACACACACACACACACACACACACACACACACACACACACACACACACACACACACACACACACACACACACACACACACACACACACACACAATGGAAACAAGTGTACCTGGTTACAAAACTGTTCCCGACTGTGCAAAAGATTACTGAAGCTTACGTAAAAAAAAAAAAAAAAAAAAAAAAAAAAAAAAAAAAACGATTCTGGGCGGTCATCTATTTCCCTACATACATAATTACATCTTACCTGTTTAAACATTCGCCTATTTCAGTTTTCTAATTTATACATATACATAACATGAACCGGATTTATGTGTTAACGATGTCTGTTGAGTAATCTGCGTGTTCCCATTTCTGACTGTCTTTGTGTATTTGTCTGTCTGTCATTCTATTTATCTATCTATCTATTTATCTACTTTGAGTAATCTGCGTGTTCCCATTTCTGACTGTCTCTGTGTATTTGTCTGTCTGTCATTCTATTTATCTATCTATCTATTTATCTACTTTAAGTATCGTGTATTCACCGTTCAGCAGACAACTGATCTACATATTTTATTCATTTATCTATCTATCTATTTATCTATCTACTACCTATTTACCTATTTATCTATTTATTTATCTATCTATCTATCTATCTACCTATCTATCTACCTACCAACCTATCCTAAGTAAGGTATATCCGCCGTTCAATAAACAACTAGATTCACTTAATAACTCACACTGAAATTAATGAACCCAAGTCTGATAAAGATGTGCTGCGGCGAGATTAAAGAAATGGCCGTAATTTTTCCCTGCTACCTCACACCAGCTTCTCTTACTTTCATTAATTCTCTCTCTCTCTCTCTCTCTCTCTCTCTCTCTCTCTCTCTCTCTCTCTCTCTCTCTCTCTCTCTCTCTCTCTCTGATGTACGCGAACAACAATTTATGTAACTTTTTAACTTTCATCAGAGTTTTCTTTCTTCATAAACTACAAATCCACTGCGAAAAAAAATATAAATTATAGTAATAGTAATATATAAATCGTGAGGTACTCCACCACTGTTAACTTTCAGAAACATGAAGGAGAGAGACAAATTGGCTTTATTTTTTTTTATTTATTTTTTTTTTACTTAGCAGAAGGTATAAAAACAAGTGAAATCAAGACAAAGCAAGACAAGACAAGACAAGACAAGACATAACAATAGGAAGGCAACACAAGACAACACAAAAGAGTGACAGAAAGAAGGGAAGACAGGAAAACGTGAAGACAAGACACCTTCACCCAACAGAGAATTAACGAAAGGGCGGGAGGAGCATTTTCACCCCAAACAAGCACGAGAAGTAACATAAGACACACTTCCCTGGAGCATAATATTTTTCCCCAGTCAGAAAGGCTCTACTTGAAGTTACGTGGGTTTTTTAAGAGTGCTTCATGCTCCTAGCGACAGATCAACAAGAATTTTACACGACTGACAGGAGAAACATTATTGAAAACCTGTCTTATCATCTCTGTGGCCACTGAAAATAGTAATAGTGGGAGAACAAAAGGCTTCAGAAAACGAGCACCTGAATAGCCAAGTGTACTGGAGGAGAAATGGCAAGTGATCGTGAGTCGTTTCCTTTATTTTCGACGCCGTTTGGACAAAATAGGTTGGTGTTGAGTATTACCTTGAGAGAGAGAGAGAGAGAGAGAGAGAGAGAGAGAGAGAGAGAGAGAGAGAGAAACTAAAAGACCATGAGCTGAAAACATGAGAAAAACATATAAGGGGATAAGGAAGGAAGGAAGGAAGGGAAAGGGAAGATAGAGTACTGAAGAGAAAAAGCAGAAGGAAGGAGGGAATAAAGGGACGCAAAAGATAAGGAAGAGGAGGGAAACAGGGAGATATTATGGAGGCAGGCAAGGGAGGAAAGAAAAAGGGAGATACAAGGATGGGAATGTGGGAGGAGAGGGTAGAGGGACGCAAAAGAGGAGATAAACAGGGAGGAAGGGGAGAAAAGGAAAAAAATAAAAACACAAGAAGGGAGGGAAGGGATCAGCAAATATACACACGTCATGCACATCTCATCTCCATTTCTCCCATGTTAGTTTCTTTGGCATCTCTTTTTCCATAAACTGAGCCTGACAGACATACAGTCACACACTCTCACCTCTGTCCCTTGGTTATCTTCTTCGTTCAGCATTCCTTCATCTAAACAAAAACTCAGTCACTTGTTTGTCTCACCTCTCTTTGCCTCGTGTCTGTCTCTGCCCGGCATCTCTTCCATAAACCAAAACTCACATTCAGGCATTTCATTTCCCTTCACTTCCAGTCGACTCCCATCACTCCCTCCCAGTCACAGAGGCACATGAGTCTGTTGTTGCGGCGCCAAACATCAATCAATCAATCAGTCAGTCAGCTTGTCGTCACCTGCCGCCTGTTGTTAGCATTCATAGTATTCACCTGTCTGTAGTACATCCCCGGCCCTTGATAGAAACCTGACACTCGGCCATGTCAGGTGTATATCCGTCCTTTCAAAGTGAATCAGTGCGTGAGCGTGGCCACGGTGACGTTTGGATGGCTTGTAACTTCGGTGATACACTTCCGGCTGGCGAAGGATCGTTTCGGTAAAAATAGGAAAGGCGATGCTGAATGCTGAGTTCTTTGGTAAGTGTCACGTGAAATGCTACTTTTTATATTCGCTTTAACTTGTTAGTCATTTAAGGTTCATTTTTACTTGTCATTTAATATTTGTCACATTCACCAGACACTAACGTATATAAAACAGACATACATACATACGCTGTTAATTCACTTCACTCTTATTTATGTATGATCATAATAAATCTAGAACCTAACACTACATAACAAACTAGCACATTTATTAGTATTTTACAACACTTTTTTTCTATCCATTTCCATACTGGTATTAATTTATTCCTCTCTTCTTTTATAAACGAAAGTAATATGTCAAAATTGCACAGTTACCACGTTCCCCAGCAATACCTTTCAGCATATATTTCACAATCATCGCGGGACGGCCTCACCTTCATGCATATTCATTTATTCATGTAGTTCATCTGCACCCACTGACTTTACATTTTCTGGAACCCGTGCTGATTTTTTGCCCGCCTGTACCATAGATGTTGTCCCGCAGGTCACGCCGCCAGCTGCATCTCCCCTGTTTGCCCGGTGACGGCTGGTCCATGCATATCATTTCCATGCATAAAGCTTCCTAAACTCCTCGCTTCACCTCCTCCTTACGTCTGCTTTATATATGACTTCGGTGACTAACTTTAGGTATTTTGCTTCGTATTTTTTTTTTTTTTTTTTTAATTATGACAACTTTAGGTATTTTGATTCCTTTCTTGAATAATGATAATTTCGGTACTTAATTTTCTACTGACTCGAAAAATTTCTGTAATTTAAGTTTCCTGGTTTCAGTATCTTTTTTTTTTTTTGTGACAAATTATACGTAAATTTAAAAATACTCTGTTTGCTTTCCCGAATAATGACAACTTTAGAACTTAACTTTCATTAACTCAAGGAAAAATGTATTATGATTTGAATTTTAGATGTATCGCTAATTTCAATATATATATATATATATATATATATATATATATATATATATATATATATATATATATATATATATATATATATATATATATATATATATATATATATATATATATATATATATATATATATATATATATATATATATATATATATATATATATATATATATATATACCTTTTGACTATTCTGTATAGCTGTGGTAAAGATATTCTAGTGAAACGAAAACAAACGCAGTCACCGAAAAAATACAAAAAAAAAAGAAAAAGAAAACGTGAAACTCAAATTTATGGAAAAACACGAGAGCGCCAGAACAAAGAGAGCTGCACCTCTATTAAGCATGAAAGGAAGGCAGGCAGGCTGGAGCGGCACACTGGCTCGTTGGGAAGCATCATTCAGGAAGGATGCCTCAGCTGACTGATGTAGTGTTTGGTGTGGTAAGCACATTATCATAATCATATCTTCCTCACTGTGTCACAAATGTTGACTCCACATCACAGGACATTTACACACTACTAATTGTTGTTGCTCAACTCTCGCCACCAAGGAGTGTCTGGCAATAATCCCTTGGCGTAAAATTAAAATGAAAAGTGTATAATCCTCTCTTTCATGGCGGCATAAAACGAACATACCCACTGCTCACATTCGTTTTGCTTTACGTCAAACTATGTTCGATATCCGGTGCGGGACAGCCTGTGTGGTGGCAGCAGTAAGCTTACTGGTCCCGACCTTGATCTGGGGTGAAGAAGCGGCGCCCGAGCAAAACGAGGTTCGGCTTCACTCAAAGACGACAAGACCAATACCTCCGGAAGGTACATTTGCTGGCTTCTGGAGTCGGTGAATTGAAATGTCATGAGGAGCCTAAAAAAACTGGGAGGCTGCAAGATACGACAGGGAATAGTGGTGTTCATGAAGCGTCCATCTGACGAGCACCATAATTCCTATTCCAATTAGAATGAGGTGACAGGGCGCCTCGCAGCTCACTTGTTTGGACGTGACGGGTCTTTCAGGAGGGAATCGAGGGATCACTCCTCACCATGATATTTTAAGCCGCCTGACAGGTGGCCTTGCACGCAGCACGTGTTGAACGCGGGGTAACTTTCACCCATTAAGTCAGTCAAGAGAAGATTCACCTGAATCTCCCTGCAGGCGAAACAGTATTAAGAGAGACGCCTAACTCGTAGTCTGGAACTAAATTCGAGGAGATAATCTTAGAGCGGGAGATGCAGTCTTTGTTCCGAGGGGCGGTGCGTTAAGGTGAGGCCAGGGAGGCGGGAAAGTCAAGGGTTGTTTTCTCAAGGCACGCTCCCCTAGGTATGACTGTCCTTTGTCAGTAAGCCTGCAGGTGAAGCAAAAACTCTCCCACACACATCTCAATATTTTTTGGGAATAATTCATGGTTCATCAGTGGCTTGTCAGGACGGACAGAAGAGTGAAACAGTATCAGACTTATGACTACCTGAGAGAGCACTGAGCCGAGCAGATAGCAGAAGTGAACACAATGCTATGTATGGACCCAGACAAAGGCAGACAGGAGAGGCGGTAGCTCATCCTTTTCAGGTGTGTCTCTGTAACTTAGTAAATCTCAAGAGGCAAGATGTCTCAGTTTGTATTGTATCGATCAGCAAAGAGTGTCTATAGGGAACAGACTCAAAGACAAAAAGGATAGGGAAAAATGTATCTAGATTATGATGCACCCAAAGAATCCGTAGAGGCAAGAGGTATTAAAAAAAAGAAGTACTTGAGGTGTTCAATGTGGTCAACTCTATTACAGCTATGATCTTTTTGTAAAATAAAAAAAATAAAAAAAAATATGCATGAACAGAGCACACACACAAAAAGATAGAGTAAGGAAGGCAAATTTTGTGTTCTCAGGATACATGAATTATTTAAGATACTGCAATACCTACGAAAGTATAAAAAATTTTAGTGATTATGAAAAAAAAAAAAAATAAATCGTTCAGCAGTAAAAGGATAAAGGGAAACTTTCTAAATGTCCACTGTCTTTACCGTTCAAAATATGCCACATGTTCCACGATATTTTGCTTCATTATTTACACTTAACTATATTTGTTTTCTTACGCCAGACTCCTCCCATTTCCTTCCTTTATCTAAAGACACTGTAAATATTTTCCAAACTTCTCGACTTACATGAAACATTTTTTTCGCCTTCTTTGCAGCAAAAGTTGTCTTAAGTGAAAGGAAGTTAGCTGTTCTTTGTCTTCCTTCCTGGTTACCTCCGTCGCAGTGGTGAGGGCACCGCCGGCCTCATGAAAGCAGCACAGGCTCAGGTTTTGCCTCCAAAAACCCAATGATGACAGTTCACATGCACATAACCTCACGTTCGGTCCACGATGACTTCGGGTTCATGTACTATTTTCGTGCTTGCTAATGAGGAATATTCGTATTTTATAATGAAAGTAAAAAAATGAGCTTAAAATCATAGTAATCATAATAATTTTGTTTTCTGAGTAAATATGCTCATTAGCTTTAGTGTTTATTTAACATGGCGCAGTTCATTACTGATTTAAACGTGCTGCTTAACTTTTTTCATCCTCCTGAATCTTGAATTATTAGAATGCCTATAAAAGAATGGAAAAGAACAGTTCGTCTAAACAAGACTTTTTTTATCCACTGTTTTATGGAATGCGAAGAAAAACGTATGCAAGTGTTCCCAAGTCTGACCTCAATAAAAATACTAACAATTCGAACGTTGAATTTGCTACACTACGACCCTCACGCTCCCTCCTTATGTACCATTTGCGTAAGACGAAGAGGTAATGCTGTACGTAAATCTTCCCGAGTCTGACCCTCAATAAAATTACCCAATAAATCGGCCTCTGGACTCGGACACACCACTACTCTTATGTGCAGCAGCATCAGGAAGGCTGCCACTCGTGCGTTCGTTGAAATTCTCACGTGAAACTGTAAATTTCGCATGATTTCGAAGACAGCAAGGAATTTTATGTATCTAATGTCAAGTTTGTGTTATTTTACTTTTTTTTTTTTTTATCTGAGCGTGATGATAGTCACGTTTTATTTTCGTACATCAATGTGGCAATACTTCACACTGTGCAGGATCACACAGGCGTATCTTCATTTCTCTTAACGTAAAATATCCCAAGCATCCCAAGGCATCGATAAAAGTTACCTGAACACATCCATCGCCGTGAGAAGTGTGGGATCCATATCGGGGCGAGGCTGCTTCTCTTCCTCCAGTAAATGGTGGCTGAGAAATCGATGCCGCGTGGAAGACGAATAGTGGAAGAGCTCGCTTGGGTGTTTTGCGAGACAAACGATCGCGGCTTCTCCATCGTCTCGGGTCCAGTACAAGAGTTTCATCTGTGCCCGAGGGAGGCTCAGCGTCTGGCTTGCCACGCGGGAACACGTCCTCAGCAGGTGCTCACAAACTTCGTCAGAATGTTACAGATCCCACAATCTATGTCTGTCATATGAAGGTGATTCCAAACTTCTTTACTGGAATAACACTGATCCCACAATCTATTCTTTGGTCCGTGTTATTTGAACGCGCTCACAAACTTCTTTTCTGGGATAACACAGACTGCCTCTCCTTCTGTTCATGTCTTACTGAGTTATTCACACTCCTACTGATCTGACAACATGTCCTTTCTGCCTGTGTCGAGGTGTTAATAAACTTATGACAGTAATTATAGATATGAACGTTTGCCTTTTCTGTTTACGTGTCGTCGAAGTGAATGAAGACTGCAATACAAGTATTATCGAGTGGAATCAAATTTTATATTTTTAAGAATTCTGAGGAGAAGGAGTGGTGACTTTAAAGCTTCCAGTTCCTCGCCTCAGCCTCCCACGCAGCATCACCGCGTGTTCCTTGCCTTGTCTCACCAGGCGGTGATTAATGAAGGCGGTGAGCTCCTGGTGACTCCCCGGCACCGGCGAGACGCGCTGCTCCAAGTGGCCAGCAAGTAACGGAGGGCAGCAGTGTGGCCACAAAAAAACTTGTACAATTAGGTGATGAGATGACATGATGAGATGACTCTCTCTCTCTCTCTCTCTCTCTCTCTCTCTGTCTGTCTGTCTGTCTGTCTGTCTGTCTGTCTGTCTGTCTGTCTGTCTGTTTCTCTCTCTCTCTCTCTCTCTCTCTCTCTCTCTCTCTCTCTCTCTCTCTCTCTCTCTCTCTCTCTCTCTCTCTCTCTCTCTCTCTCTCTCACACCACCCAGAAAAGTAAGTTTTTATCTTCCAGTACAGTTTCTCTAATTCGTCTGAGTTGTCTTGACACTCCATTTTTTTTTTCCTTTTTTCCCTCCAGCCAGTATTTTATGGCAGCAACATTTCTCTCCCTGTCACTGTTCCTTGACTGCCTGCGGTTACGCCGCCGGAGTGGGGCTGAGGTGCCGCTATTGATCACCACCACGTCGTCGTCAGGGAGGAGGCTGCAGGGCCAGGTGGAGAGTGCAGAAAGAAAGCTCCCTGTGAAGTGGAGAGAGGGCTGCGAGGCATTGTGGCGGCCCCGTCACCGCCAGGAGGCGCGGGGAAGGGCCTCACCTGGCCGCGTGAATGATGGTCTGAAATAGAGTGGTCTTTGTTCCTGGGCAGCGGCGTTGTCCAAGGAAATGGAGTTACTCTCTAGGCTTTCCTTCGAAGAGATTTATGGCCTTCCCTCGACTCATCTTATTACGCTCACCCACTCACGGAGGTCTGCCCATCTTTTTTCTTAAATCTAACGCTGAACTTCATTTTCTTATTCCAGTCAGTATTTTTCCACAGTTTTCCATTTTCATATTTCATCTCACGACTCTACGTTAGAACACAAGCTTCCGTCAGGTTAGGCCAACAGATTCTTCACCACCTAGCAGGAACACCGGATGAGCACCTGGAACCCGATAATTAAATACACTCCCGCAATTTCACATAAGAAGGAAGAAATCTACCAAGCCCGTCTCATCCCGAATATAAACAGTGCAAACCCTGAAGCTAAATTAAAGAAAAGATTAACCCAGACCAGGACAGCGAGGCGGTGAGTCAACAAAGCAAGCAAGCAGGCAAGCACCTCACGTGTGTTGTGTCGTCACGTCTTCACGCTTATGTCAGCACTAGAACACCGTCATGACAACACCGCCGCCGCCACCCCGTCACGGCAGCACCCTCACGCAACACTGCTCCACAAAATACAAGTCATACAAAACCTTAATTGCAGCGACATTTTGTGTGGGTAGAAATTTAGTTGCAGTTTTGTCTCGCACGATATGTAGTTCCATTTACTGTATTTTGCGAGTGTTGTACCTTGTCTCACGTACTTGCAGTTGTGTGGGAAATAAATACGGTGAAAGAAAAGCGAAACGAACATCCATGCTTGTGAAAAAGAAAATACAGTTTCATATGTTAAAAATACAAAGAGTTTCAAGTTTTTTTACACTCGCCGTGAGGGGGAAGAAAACGCGTAAAAAACCTCACAACCTCTGGGAGAAAAAAATGCATACATAGTTTGAATTTGCATGACTTTGCTAGTGATTTTGACAGGATGACAGGTAAGAAAACACACATCACTTTGGTAACACTACAGGTGAGGAGTGAACAATAAATTACATGACTGAATGCATTGCTAAGAAAGAACATTTCGAATCAAGTGTGTATCTAAATGAACTAACACATTACCATATCACTTCACGTCACAATGCAACGAGTGAAGAGAGAGACACAAAAACTATTAGAAACACCTGCGTGAAACACTAATCCATGAATCAATTACGGTTTCATCACACACACACGCACACACACACACACACACACACACACACGCACGCATCGAGAATTATATCTGAGGTCGTTGCAGAAGTTGATATAGAGAAAGTTGGACAAGGCAGATACTCATATATGTCAGTGTAATTTAGTTCGCTACGTTATGACATTTCTCCTTAATTCCCAGGTGCGAAGTCCGAGGTAAACTGCACGTCGCCCCGCTGCCCGTGTGACTGCGGAGCCATCAGGTCACTAAAAAGGAAAATAAACACCTGCACTATTGGAGAGAAAGGCGCGATATTCAGAATGAGTGTTTTTCTTCATTTTTACAGGAGTGATGGTTCCGTGAAGACAGTCCACCGCTTCTTGAGTCGCTAGGGCGTGATGGAGAGGCATGGAGGTCAAGAATACAGTGAGAAAATTAATAATGAATCAGGGTGATAGAGATTCCATTTTTTTATTATTATTATTATATAGTGAGAAAATTAACACTCCCTGCGATTTGATGAAGTCTTCCCTAAATATTATCCATTGTGAGGTCTTTCTTCTTGCTCCACAGCCATCTCTAAGCATTATACTAAAAACTGCTAAATATAGTCTTTTAATTCGCTTTTTTCTTTCTTGTGTATGTTTATTAATATTCCGTTGTACCTAGCGCTGTGAGGTGTTGCATATAGCAGAGTTAATAATGAGGCAGGATAATGGAGATGGCTCAGAGTTTGTGGCTGTGTACATACTCACACGGAGGGCGAGCATCTAGTTCAGATAACAGAGGAGTAGCAGCGGATCAAGGGAGGCCACTCACTCTGCCATCTATTGATTAATAAGGAATTACTGGGAGTGCACCGGCCTGGGAATACAATGGCAATATCGTGAAGTACTGTAATCTACTTAATTGTAAGAGAATACTGTTAATAGCCAACGATATGACATGGGCTCGATTACGATAAAACTTTTTTTCCTATACACTGCAACCATCTTTGATCTAATTAGATTGCTGTGATTATTTTTTTTTTTTAGCTATTTTCCTTTTCATTTAAAATATTTATGAATGTGATATTATTACACCTCTCAAAAAATTGTAATTAAGTTCGCAAATTGCACTGCTGAGTTTGTAATCAGTTTCATTAATGGGTTTATTTCCCCATGAAGTCCCGGGTTTAGAGGCGGCAGGCACTTTATTATCGTAAATCGCGCGTAGACACTTCACAATCCTTGCAATGCCCGTGCAACAGTGAGGCGCCGCAAGCCACCCTCTGCCTCACTACATATATAACCAGAACCACCGGTGTTTTTTTTTTTTTCTCTCTCTCCCGTTTAGACTTCAGTTAATTTCAAAGTGCTACCTCAGTGTTTAAATGCCCCACCAACAGAATCGGCCAACAGCTTCTTTTCTCTGGCCGGCATATTTGATTTCCGCCCCAAAATGTAATGTTCTACTGTTCTCTATGTGTGGAGAAATAGATGAGAAGACAGGTGTAAGGAAACAGGTGTGGGAAAACAGGTGTGAAGAAACAGCTATAGGGAAATAGGTCCGGAATAACGAGCGTGGGTTAACCGGTATAAAGAAAAATGTGGAGCAGCATGGTTGGAAAACTTGTGGGAAAAAAGAAAAAAAAAGAAAAGGTGTGGGGAAACCGGCGTGGGAAACATGTGGAAAACAGGTGTGAAGAAACAGGTGTAGAAAAACAGGTGTGGAGAATATCACATATCACTACATCTTTTTCGACACGACTTAAGGGAAACGTTCACGCTGGTTCTTTTTCCAGAGTCAGTAATCCCCAACAGTAAATATAACTTTAAGGAAAACTTGTGCAATATTTCCCAAAACTCCTCCTCTGCAAGAAACGTATCCTGAATATCGTCTACAAGTGTACAAGTTTCTACCTTTAACTTTTAATGTGCGATTCCAAGGAGCGGTCAACACAACATCTACCTACACAGTATTTATCTACCTACCTACCAATCCACCTATCTATCTATCTATTATTTATCTATTTATTCATTTATCTGTTTTTCTATCTTGCTATGTAATTATCTATTTATTTATCTATCTTTTTTTATTTATCTATCTGTCTATTAACATATTTTCTTCTTTATTTACGAGTCAATCTTTTTATTTCTGTCTATATATCTATCTGTCTTTTAATCTGTCTATCTATCTATATATTTGTCTGTCTATTAGTCTATCTATCTGTCTGTATATCTGTCTATCTATGTCTTTATCTATTTATCTATCTATCTTTTTAACAATCTATCAATCCATCTACATTTGTAACTATCTACCTTTAACTAAACCAAGCGATTATATATATACATTATATATTTTTTTTCTTGAAGTTCCTATATTTACAGTCAATTATGGAATTCCCACTAAGTAAAAATACACAAAGGCACAATAGCGAGGGTGCGAGCATTTAACATCACCTTCTCTCCCTTATTTACGCTATAGGGAGCAGGAAGGCTGGCTAAAATAAATGAACAGCAACGGGGGAAAAAATAAGACTCAGTTTGCATTCAGATAAATATACCCAAAAGTAATAACAGTATTCTCCGCTTGCCCTCCTACCCCACTAAGCAGGGAGGAAAGAGGAAGGAGGAGCAGGGGAGAGGAGAGCAAAGTTAGGAAAACCAGGCACGGGATGGGAATGACGGCCAGTAAAATGAAAGTCAAATTATAGGAGGAGGGAAGTGGAAAGAGGGAAAGGATCGGGTGGAAAGGGAGGTGGGAATGGGGCAAAGGTGGAAGGCGAAAGGGTGAAGAGATCGAGGAAGGCGCAGCAGAGGAGAGAGGGGATTAGGAAGGTGGAAAGAGAAAGCGGGAGGGATCTGGTGGAGGAAAAGGAGAGAAGGTCTAGGGAAGGAGAAAAGAGTGACAGAGTGGAGGGACAGGGTGGAAAGGAAGGTGGGAATAGAGAAGTGGAAGGTGAACGAGAGAGGGAAAGATTAAGGAGTTTGGGTGGAGGAAATGAGAAAAGGTAGAGGGAAGGAGATAAAAAGGAAGGGATTGGGTGGAAAGAAAGGTGGGAATAGCAAAGGGGAAGGTGAACGAGAGAAAAAGATGCAGGAGGAAATGACTTTTATCAGAGGGTGACAAGCGAAAGACTGAGCCTAAGGTTGTAAAAAAAACACTCGAGTCTACCTGGACACGCAAAGCCTCGTCAACACCATGAAAACTACACAGCGGTACAGACGAGGAGGATGCGAGGCAGACACCACGGCGTGAGGACATGACAGGGATGCCAATACCAACATGTGCACGTTCAATAATGCCACTGCCAAGTAAAGAACGAAAAGCAGGACACATATTGCTGGATACAAAAACGCGTACAGGCGCAGCACGATAACGACGCATCGGCGATAAATATAGATCCGTCTTTCCCCGGCACTGTGTCAAGTTTGTACCTTCAGCTGCAAAACAAGTTACACCTAAAGCACTGTAAGTCGCTGAAAGCTGGGCAGGATGAAAGAGCGCGACGGATTGGCAAAGTCAGTGACACAGCGACTTAAAGGGCGAGGGAGTCTCGTCCCACTCGCAGCCTTATGTAAGAATTTCATTTTGTTGTAATTCTCATAGGAGTTTAAATATTCATGCATCAAGTCATTGTCCTGTAAAAAGCCACAGGGAAACGAGCTACTCTTCAGGTGACCAAATGAATGAAATAAAGGGAATAAAAATTATGAAAGACCGTTTGAATAATTTAGTAACTAGATCCACACATCATCACACATCAGTATCAATATAACGCCCTAAATTTTCGTGTCCATCAGAGGCTGCTGGTGAGGCACGCCAGTCAGTCAGTCAGTCACACACGTCACATTCACACTCATCAAAGTAAACACGAACACAAGCACAAGCACTCCGTCAAACTCAACAGAAATACTAACAATTCCTGCCTCTAATCTCACTTCCCACACACGAAACGCCCTCCTGAACCCAGACAAAGCAGTGGACCGAGCCACTCACGTATAAATAGCATAATACCCCAAGTTCGAGAGCCGCACCGCACTTTAATCGCTTCCCTCCATCACTTGCTCGGCGGGAAATCTCTTGCCGTGCTGTCAGGTCGTCACTCTCTGTCCATCTAGATGAAAATGCGATTCCGCGAAGTTACACACCGGCCCTGCTCGTCATCTTGTCCTCGGTAAGAGAAGCGCTCAGTCATCGCCGGAATTCGTGACCCGCCGCAGTATCTTGCCTTATCATTACGACGCCCGGCAGTAAATCCCCATCAGGTGCGGCGAGGGTGGTGAGGGCGGCGAGGGAGGACAAGGGAGGACGGTGATGAGGCGGGGTGAGGAGCGGGAAGGCAGGACTGGGAGGTGGACGGATAGAAGGGATGAAGGCTGAAGATTGGTCTCTCTCTCTCTCTCTCTCTCTCTCTCTCTCTCTCTCTCTCTCTCTCTCTCTCTCTCTCTCTCTCTCTCTCTCTCTCTCGTGTGTGTGTGTGTGTGTGTGTGTGTGTGTGTGTGTGTGTTGTGAGAAGTGTACGTTTCCACGGATATGGGAATGTTTTGGCCAGTGGGAGAGGCAACAAGACACCAGCCGCTATGGCCCCGCAACGCTCCCAGGCCAAGCAAGTTCTTTACAGTCTGCAGAAGGGGAGCGCAGAGAGTTTGTTGGTGACTCCACGCGTCCCCCCTACCCATCTCCCTTTTAGTAATGCTATAGAACACTTCACGTTTCTGTTCACGTTTTCTTACAGCCACACCACGGGTACATCACACAAGCACATATGACGCTAAGATTGCTATTCAAACTAGCCGTATTCGTCTCCATCGAGGGAAGGGAATCAGGGATGTCCCATGGTCTGACCAGCCTCAGAGGTAAAAATTCCTAGATGGCTTCTCATAATTGCTTTTACTTTCTGTACTCGCATATTAGTTCCTGCAGCATTTCTGGTATAAGATCTAATTCTCCATCTGTGATACGTGTTTGTTTTTTTTTCGCTGATCTGTTTTCCTTTACCAGGACTCGAGAAACTACTGAAAATAGCATTGTTTTACTATTTCTATCTCAATGTTTAAACTAAACCGGGAGTTAAATGTATTTTCGCAAGATTTACTTTATTCAGTATCATGACTTTTTTTTTATGATTTAGCTCTTCTATCTGCTGTTAGATTTTCAACTTTACCTCCTCTGATTATACCATCATTTTTCTCCTATCTCTCGTATACAGCTTTGGTATCCAACGCACATCAGGTAATTGTGGCATTATGAACCAGCTGCGTGGGGGTGTCTGCCTCTGTGGCTCTACTATTCAGCTTCCCCAACTGAGTAATTACTGTTTCATATCATGGCACTGTGAATCTGAACGGAGGATATTACAGGGAAACGTTCGTCTCTGGCTGCGAGGCACTCATGTATACACTCATTCCACATTCTTGTTACTGTTTCAATACTGCAACATCCTCATCCTGGCTGGCTTGCCTTAGCGTTGTCAGAAGTGTACAGTCTACAGTGCAGCCTTCCATCTCCCGAGGCTCGTGTTCTGTATATCCCTTCCTGCCACTGGACTAGAAATATGGTCTGCCACGATCTATTTCATAATATTTATAAGAAATGCCAGGCTCAAGATACTGTAGTTATACATTTTAGTGATTCTGGCTTCCATCGAAAATAAATCCAAGAACATTCCCTCTCCGTCTCTCTCTCTCTCTTCTCTTTCCAGTACAGATAACCACACTTGCTCTTTTCCTATTTCGAAGGCTGTAACCTTCCCTCACATCCTTGTTAAGAATTTAAACACGGACACTCTAGACACTCCCTCCTCCATCAGCCTCTGAAATGTTTTGAAATATTACTTTTACAACTTTTCATTCATCTTCTACGACCCTGGACCACACGACCATCTCTTTTAAAAAGATTACTTCTACATCTCCGTATTCACTCCCTCCCAGCACAAAGAGCTCGCCTGGCAGTCCACAGGTCCCTTTTCTATTGATGGAGAGAACCTTAACACTCAGTCTGTACCAGAGAAAGGCGAGGAGTCAAATCTTTATCTACTTGTTCGACGTTTTACTTCGTATCTTTAAGAAGTTGCTGGAAGTTTCGTCAACAAAACTTTCTGAGACATCTATCAGCTTGAAATCATGAGTTTTCTTAGACATGACTTGTAGACATCTATTGTAACCCTAAGGTGCACGTATAGCAAAATGTGTCCCGTACCTGTCGGAACCGTACTTCTCCCTTAATCAACAAGCGCTACTCCAACAGGCACAGAGGTGGAATTTATACACGTAGGCACTGCAATATTTGGGAGCACAAAGGCTGTTATTAATTCACGCGGCAGAAAAGACGGGAATGTAACACAAATATAACACAGCCATGCATTTATCGAAATTTTGCAAGGCTGAGGCAAAATCCTGTTATTATGTATGCTCCCGTGTGAATTATCAATCTCTGTTTCCAGCTCATGCGAGGGGGCCAAGAAATAATGAAATCAGGGTGAAAAAAAAATTAACTGGTTCTTGCAAAAACTCCTCCCCCCTGTAAACGGTCCCATAAATTACGAAGGTGGCGTCGTCTGGCTTGAGGGTAAGACACATGGCACGTATTTCACTAACAAAATGAACGATTCAAAGACAGGAGGCAGCATGAAGTGATTAAATTAACCAAGCACACGAGCACATTGATCTGAAGAGAGTAGGAGACTGAGAACCTTATTTCTTAACGTTTCGGCCTCATTTCGCCTAAATTTAACAAGATCTACTGGAAGTTACTGAGGTCTTCAAGGGTGCTTTTTATGACTCCAGTGATATTTTTTTGGGGGTAAACTCTGGAACTCCCTGCCTGCTTGTATATTTCCTCTTTCCTATGACTTCAACTGTTTCAAGAGGGCGGTTTCAAGACACTTATCCTCCATTATTTCATTTTTCTATCTGGAATCTCTTTGGGAACTGGCAGTCTTTTTTTTTCTCAAATCTTTTTTGCTCTTGGCCCGTGACCCTCTTACATCTAAAAAAAAAAAGTTTAATAAGTGCCTGAACCGCACTTTTCATATTTCTTCTCCTTTAATCAAGTGTAGCGTAGTGACTGCAGTGGAAGTTATTAAGGTCTTCAATGCGGTTTTCATCATTCTAGCGAAAATATAACAAGGCGGGATCGAGAAAAAAAAATAAAAATAAATAATCACAGCAGGCTTTGAAAATAGTTCCCATACAACCTTACAGCATTTAGGAACACTGGCCTGAAGGGAACAGAACAAAAGAATGAAGCAGTATGATACTCTCCCTTTCCTCCCCTCGGGCCACCACCGCCCACGTCCCGCCTCGCCCGCCCATCACCCTCGCTCTATAACACGAACACGACCAAGCCTCTAATCACTAAGTTCCCCGTGAAAGTCAGTAAGTTACGATGTTTCATGTGGAAAAAATATGCATGACTGGAAATCCATACGATGATGATGATTATGATGATAGTGATGGAGAGAGAGAGAGAGAGAGAGAGAGAGAGAGAGAGAGAGAGAGAGAGAGAGAGAGAGAGAGAGAGAGAGAGAGAGAGAGAGAGAGAGAGAGAGAGAGAGAGATTAGAGATATAGGCTAGAGCAGAAATGGAAAACAAAATCAGGAACTGGAGACAGAGGTAGAGAGACGTGCATTATTAAGACAAGGTTAACCCCACTCCCCTCTCTCTCTCTCTCTCTCTCTCTCTCTCTCTCTCTCTCTCTCTCTCTCTCTCTCTCTCTCTCTCTCTCTCTCTCTCTCTCTCTCTCTCTCTCTCTGATTGAGGACGATGTACTCTCACGTTCTCCATCTCAAGTTACATGAAGGAGCTACAGCCACATCTCGTTTGCCCCTTCAGCTCTGAGTCGTCATCGAGGGTCGTGATAAGGGTCGGGGGGGGGGAGGTCGTACTGAAATAGGACGTAATGGAAGGAAGTCGCTCTGAAAAGGGTTCAAGCGAAAGAGATAATGTTGGTAAGGGTTGAAATAAGGGGGGCCTGTACTGGAGGTAGTCGTACTGGGGAAAAATTATGCTGAGAGGGATTGGTACTAGAAGTGGTCGTATTGGAAGGGTAGTAGTGGAATGGGTCGTTCTTTATGGGGAGACTTGTATCATAAAAAGAATCTACTGAAAAAATATATTTGATAAGACGCTACTTATTTATCTATTTGCCAGTATTCTAGTGGTTTAATACAGGTAAGTGAGGATTATTTTATTGAACTGTATCACGAAAGAATGTACTGGGTGGGAAAAAAATATTGGATTTCCAGTAGACATTATTTATTTATCTAGTTACTTATTCTAGTGTAGTCCTTGCCCAGCACTCCATTCTCATAAAACAAATCAAAAATGAAATCTCGCTAAAAACAGATATACACTGTCTTGGTGAGCTTCTCTCTTCTGAAGCAATGCAAAGTCTTCACCAGGAATGTTACCTTTGATAAGTGGAGCAAACGTGTATCATGCTTTGCTCTCTCTCTCTCTCTCTCTCTCTCTCTCTCTCTCTCTCTCTCTCTCTCTCTCTCTCTCTCTCTCTCTCTCTCTCTCTCTCTCTCTCTCTCTCTCTCTCTCTCTCTCTCTCTCTCTGTGTGTGTGTGTGTGTGTGTGTGTGTGTGTGTGTGTGTGTGTGTGTGTGTGTGTGTGTGTGTGTGTCTGTGTGTGTGTGTGTGTGTGTGTGTGTGTGTGTGTGTGTGTGTGTGTGTGTGTGTGTGTGTGTGTGTGTGTGTGTGTGTGTGTGTGTGTGTGGTCAGATTACAGGGCACTGCCTTCACATATTTATCTGTTTAATCATTTATTTACTTATTTAATCATCGCTCGTGGTCTGGGAAAGGTTAAATGTAACCTGGAAGCACAAGGGAAACTATATCTAATCTTATTTACTCGACCACTAGGCTCACTTTTATGCAAACTTCCAGCTTCAAAATATCCACCGCTCCTGTGCCAGTATTTACTAAAACCAATGTGTGCGGGAATCCTTGTAAATGATCCTGCTTTGAATTAATAATAAAAAAAAAATAACATTACTTTTTTTTCTCTCTCTCCAGGAAGACAGTATGGACGGACAAAGGTTTTCGATCAGGCAAGCAAGGATTCACGGCAAGGCAAGATTCCCAAGTTTGTCAAGGATTTCACGGTGTCCAGGTCAGCACACAGTTGGAAATACTTCGCAGGAAACCTTTGCGCTTTTGTCACCAACGTTTTGCAATTTAGTTTGTGTCATCCTCTCTGAACAACGCAGTCCACCAACACGTCCTTTCTTTTTTAGCAGGAGTGACTCGCAATATTTTATTTTCTTACCAAACAAAGACCACTAAAACCTATGTACACTTTACTACATCCACTTCGCGGTCATCCAGTTAGGTGGAATTCAGTTACTGGCGCTGCACTTTCCTGAGTCCCTCGTGAAGGGGTGGGATTGAGATTTATTTACTTTCTTTCCCATTTTCCTTTTTTTTTTCTTTTGTGCCAAGACTGCAAACTCACCGTCCTATATTTTAGAAAACGAAAACCCACCCTCGTTTCTTCCCAAAGACGAACATTTTCATCCAACTTTTCATTCCAACAGACAGTTTTTTTTTCTATGCAAGCAAAACTCTGAAAGAAAAACTTGTGCGAAATATAATAAAGAAAGGCTAAAGATACCTAACCCTGAATTCAGTTTTCTATTTTGAGCGAAAGGTGTAGGTGTGCAAGGTGCGTGTAGAACAGTGTGAGGAAGAGAGTTGTCTTTGGAGGGCAGGCTGTGACTACTGTCCTGCGTTGTAAGACACGTAAACATTCTGGGGAGTCACAGCTGGGTCGGAGACAATGGCCTGTGCTCTTAAACGCTTCGTCTCTCTCTCTCATAACGGCAATTCTCAAAAGCCACGGAGATGAGCTGTGTTCCCAAGGTTGTTTTTTCCTATTGACGATTTGTTAAACTATCACTACAATCATAAAAAACGGGAAAAAACACATTTCGCAACCTCGATAGCTTATAGTGCAGGGTGATAAAACTCGCTGAAATAAGACGACGCAAAGTTTCAGAGCAAAGGTGCAGCATGAGACTCACCACAGGAAGCACTCGTCACTCTTCACTCGGCAGCGGACCAAAACAAGAGCCATTGCGTAGTATTTTACTAGTCACAGAATCAAGCAAGTCGTCACTGTTATTTCCGTCCCTGAGGCGTGAAAGGCGATGTGTTCTGATCTCCATGGAAAACAAACAGAAGCGAGATGGCGTGCTACATGAATCCTTGCTACCTTAAGTATGCAGTGCTTTTTTTCGTTTTATTTTCTGGAAAGTGGCAAACATTCTTTATATTACCTATTTAAACATTTCTAGCTGTTTACTTCGTCAGCCTTTTATCGAAGGGAATAATAAAGCAAGCGTTTTTTTTTTCTTGTTTACGTTTTAGTCTATCACCTCTTAAATACTGCAGCCTTCCGCCAGTACCACTTGCAAACATGGACAAAGCTGCAGTACCTGGATAAGAGCTTCCACTGACTAACTGCACTGACTTTGATCTTCAGCATATTCACAACACTCAAATCAAACAAGTGCAGATGAACGGGGGAGGAAGAAGAATGTGTGTCGTGTGCGTGTTTCCCTGGTCGGTGTATTGTGTGCCCTGCGTGGCGGCTGGCTTAGTAATTTCGACTTTTTATTGTACGGTTCGTTATAAACATGGCTATTCATTTTGTATGCGTGTGTGTGTACTATATGCATCTATATTACATTACCAAAAATTAATATGTGTGTGTGTGTGTGTGTGTGTGTGTGTGTGTGTGTGTGTGTGTGTGTGTGTGTGTGTGTGTGTGTGTGTGTGTGTGTGTGTGTGTGTGTGTGTGTGTGTGTGTGTGTGTGTGTGTGTGTGTGTGTGTGTGTGTGTGTGTATTTTTTATTCATATTTCACGTGTAATAATGCGTGGTATTACGTTTATTGGGTCAGGAATATCATGCTGTACGTAAAGCTAGATTCAGTTACCTTTTATCATTATTTTTTTAAGTTTATTTTGAATAAAAAAACACTAATAACATCAGAGGGTATTAATGTGAGCAAATATGACGTAAACACAAAGCCGAAAGACGTAATCGGATGTGTGAATGTAAGCACATGCACATCATTTTTTTTTTTTTTATGTTGAGAGAAGTAATCTAGTATGTCACACCTCGCTATCTGAAAACAAACAGTCTTTCAAGAATAGTAAATGCTGACAAATGAATGAAACTAATATTAAAGTCACTTACATCTACTGAAAAATAAATGCGCTTACTTCCTTTACGAGGAGGTCTCTGCTGGCGAAGAAATAATCCTACTTTTCACTCATCAGTATTTGCTAAAAATAAAATAACCTACTTTTACTTATGATTCTGGCAAGGACATGAATTTTCTTTTTATGTAGAGATCCTTATGTCAATGGTGTTCTTTTTGCTCAATGTAATTACTGTGAGAACTGGAGAACCTGCCATTTCTGGGAATAACAATTAAACTTAGTCTCTTTGTATAACTATAAAAACTGAAACCAAGTAATAAATATAAAAACTGGCACTTTCTATACATAACTGTTTCTATGTATAAAAAACTGATAATTTCCATGTATAATTATAAGAATGGTGTTTCTATATATAACTATTACAACTAATCTATTCTGAGCACAACTATCAAAAGTGGTAATTTCTATTCATGAATTCAGCAATTAGTATTTCTATGTTTAATCATAAGAGGTGATATTTTCAATTATAATTATACTGACAGTGCTGGATCCTTTGAATCTTTAAAATGGCTCAAGAGGTAAGTGTGTGTGTGTGTCTATTCTTCACTCTTCGTCTGATAACTTATGCTCTTCATTCCTCACGTCTTGCTCAATCCATGCCTGTTCTATTTTTACATTTCCAAGGCAGTATTTATTTTTTCCTGGCGACTTTCTCTCTTCCGCACCGTCAGTTTGGTTTTTTGTTTTTTTGTCTTTTTACAGTGGCGATCTATTGTTTTCCCTTCACTTTTTTTCCACTCTACTTCCTGTGCCCGTTTCCAACTGCATCCACGTTTAACTTTTACATTCTGCGTAATTTTTTTCTATCGTTCTGTTTCCTCTTTGCCCTGTCTTCTCTCTCATATTCGTTTTATAGTCCTATGCTTTTTTTTTTTCCGTTTTCTTCCACTATCAGGATTATTTGAGTATCTTTCCACTTGATTTGAAGTCCAACTTTAAAATTCTGTGTGACTTCTATCATCCTCTGATTTCTCGTTATTGTATCATTTTGTTTTGTGTCTCAGTTCCAAGTTATTTATTTTTTTATTATTCTTTCCATTATCTTTTTTTCCGTTGCGTTTTGCTTGTCTGTCTATCCTACTCTTCGTTTATGTCTAATTTTTGTATTCTGTATGATTTGCCTTTTTTTTTCTATTTCCTCTTTGTTTCATCTCTCTCTCTCTCTCTCTCTCTCTCTCTCTCTCTCTCTCTCTCTCTCTCTCTCTCTCTCTCTCTCTCTCTCATTATTATTTTTTTCTTTTTGCAGTTCTTTGTCACTCTTTTTCTCTTTTACTGAAGCTGCATGTGTGACTTTCCACCTCCATATCAACTCTTACCTTTTGTGTTCTATATAACTTGGGTAGTGTTTCGATTCTCTCTCTCTCTCTCTCTCTCTCTCTCTCTCTCTCTCTCTCTCTCTCTCTCTCTCTCTCTCTCTCTCTCTCTCTCTCTCTCTCTCTCTCTCTCTCTCCTTATTCGTTTTCCAGTTTTGTGTCATTCTTTTTTCACCTTCTTTTGCCTCTAGCTGTGTAACATTTTTCCTGTTGTATCCACACCTAACTTCGTATTCTGTGATTTGCTCCGTGTCCTGGTTTCTTTTTGCCTTCCCTCTTCTCTTATTTTCGTGCCCTAGTCCATGCTCTTTCTTCCTTTCCCCTTTATTTTTTCTTTTCTCTTGTATGTATATGTGCACTTTTACTGCCGCTGGAACACTATTTAGTAACCAGCGTGAATTCCATCATGTTCTTACTCCTCTTTGTCTTATCGTTCTTATTTCCATGGCTCAGACTCATGCACTTCCCTTGCGTCTTTCATACCGGTCCTCCGCGGCATATATACATAGTGACACGGGGAATCAGGGGGGCTGTGGTGGACGGTGGGTGGAATACGTAACAAGGTAAGCAGGTGAGGAATAAGCAAGTTGGCGAGTTACAGTGAAGTGGCATGCGAGGTTGAGACATTCCCCTTGCGAGTGACATTGGTTGAAATTATTAGTGATACGTGTCTTTTTTTTTTTTCATATGATTTAGGGTTGTTCTTTTTTATTATTCTGTGTTGTTTTGTCTACTCACCTTTATTACCTTATTCCCTCTCTCCCTCCTCCTTTCTACTTCTCACCCTTCCTAGCCATCCTTCATCATCTTATTCCCCTCCCAGTCTTCCCTCCGTTACACTCCGTTCACCTGCTTCTTCTTTCTCCTCCTCCCTTATTCATTCTTGCTTCCCATTACCGTCTTTGTAACTCTCTTCCTCTTCCTCCTCCTCCTCCTTCTCTATCGTATTCCCTCATATGCCTTCCGTTTCTCCTTTTTCTGTCTCCCTATTTCACTTTTTGCCCTGTTCCCTTTCGCTGACTCTCTTTCGTCCCCTCTCGGCAGTAACACGAGCCTGCCTTGCACTTCTCTGCCTCAATGCGACTTTTTCTTCATCTTCTTCTCGTTGCTTTGAAATATTCAGTGACCGTGTGTGTGTGTGTGTGTGTGTGTGTGTGTGTGTGTAGCTCAATATCTCCATCAAAAATCGTGTTAAGTAATCAGCAGGAGTTGGCGCATCTCTCTCTAACACTATTTTAATTACCTACATGCGCATCCCCGTTTTCTTTGCTGTGATGGAACGAAAACTCAACTCAGCATGACTTTACAAGCAAAAGGAAATCCAATTAAATAATGAACGGTGCTCTCTCGCAGGCAAATCACCTTCATAGCTGCGTCTCACATCCCAGTCCACGGTGCCCTGCCTCCCTCACCTTGCACCGTATTCTGAAACACCTCTGGACTACACCTCCACTACTTTCAAAAGGCTCTAGTTGAAGCTACACAGGTATTAAAGGGTGTTTTTACGTTTCCAGTGACATATTAACAAAATTTCTACATTACTAAAAGAAGAAATACTCTTAAAAATCTGGCTAATCATCTATGTGGCATGTGAAGACAGTCTAAGTAAGAGGACAAGGCGTTCCTGAATATGGGTCCTTTACACTTCAGGCTGCGAGGGTGTGTGTCTCTACCTGCGTGTAACATATGTAGCAGCAAAGGAAGACTGTGCAAGGGAACGGTGATAACGTATGGCAAGAATCATAACGTACTCTTGTGTGCTGGAGGGGAAAACCTTAGAGTATCGGTGATCTTGCCTGAGAAGCGTAATGAAAGGCCGGCCACTGACACTCATCATTCTGTGCTAGCCATGCGAAGTGACATCTCTTGATTAGACTTACACCACCACCACCACAACCACCACCACCACCGCCACCACCACCACGACCATCGCCTCTTCCACCACACCTCTTCCTCTTCTTAGTGATCCTTCTTCTCCTCCTTCTCTTCCTCCTTCTCATTCCTGTCCTTCATCTTCCCGATCACCATTACATATACCTCCTCCTCCTCCTCCTCCTCCTCCTGCCCCTCCGCTCTTACCATCTTCTCTTCCCTCTTCTACAAAATTCCTCTCTCTCTCTCTCTCTCTCTCTCTCTCTCTCTCTCTCTCTCTCTCTCTCTCTCTCTCTCTCTCTCTCTCTCTCTCATTCTATTCTCCCTTGTGTTATCCTTTTCCCTTCATATATCCAATTACTTCTCCCGTCGCCTATGCCTCCTTTCCTGTTACTTTTTCCACTTTCTCTTAATTAACGAGTCAAAAGCAAATGTTTGTACGCAGTCTTACGGAAGCAACAATAAGGAGAGATTTGATTTGATTTAATTTTACTCTGATCTGTTTTTATAGCTATTCATTTTCATTTTGTGTGTTCGTTGGCCAGTCTTCTTAACACAGGAAATCATAGGAGTAAAGGAACAAGATAAAACAAGAGTGCAAAAGACCAGTTGATCTACACAGGGCAGCTCTAAGGCACTGAAATCCACTCTTGATCTGTCCTTGTAAACGAGAGTGAGAAAACTGAACGGGTAAATGTAGCCCCGAAGTTAGTGATGTTCTTAATGGAAGTGATTCTGTTATAAAAATGGAGAAACTGTTGTGGAATCTAACATGGAAATATAATTAATTGACAAGAAAAATCGGACCCTAAATAATGCCGTGAACGGTGGAAAAAGTAGCTGTGAAGTAATATGGGAGTCCATCCCCAGGGCACCGCCACACTCCTCGGGTTCTTCAACTTTCTCGCCCCGACACGGAAGTTCCATTACATATCCTCTTTGGCCGCGGAAAGTCTGGGAAATTAAAATGCAATTACGAAAAAAGTTACCAAACTCCAGCTATCACTTTCGGTACCTTCCCGCTCTTAAACCAAATAAAGAAATGAAGAAATAAACGAAAAAGAAAATACTCTAAAAGCAATCTTTACACAAATATTGAAGACGTTGCTTGTTCCTACTTTTTCACTCGGAATCTTGAACACTTTGCTCTCCCATCAGAACTATCTTTAAAGGCCACATATTATTAATCAGGATTTAAAAGGGTGTTTTCCTCACTGATGATGCGTTATCTTTGCTAAGCGACTTCTAGAATCAAGAAAAACACTCGTGGAAACCTTCATAATTTCCACATGAGTTAAATAAAACGGTTAAGATAAGACACCAAACGTTTGAAAACATGGACCTTGACACCATATTACAGAGGATTTTTTTTTTTTTATGTAGGAGGGACACCGGCCAAGGGCAACACAAATCTAAAAAAAAAAAAAAAAAAAAGCCCACTGAGATGCCAGTCCCAGAAAAGGGTCCAAAGCGGTAGTCAAAATTTGAAAGATAAGCGTCTTGAAACCTCCCTCTTGAAGGAATATAGGTCTGTTAAAAGTCAATGCAGAGGAGAATCGATAAAAAGGTACAAGAGTTGTGAAATATTCCTTACGAGAGGAGATTAAAGCTTAAATTTTACATTCGTTTGAGATAAGACACTGAAACAATTAATAATACGTACCAATTCAACAAGAACATCAGAAAGTGTACTCTGACATCGTACCTGTGCGTGCTCCAGAAGGCAGGTGGAGGAGTGGGGTGAGGGAGGAGTTGCCTGCATGGAGAGAAACACGAAGCGTCGTCAGAATCTTGGGCGACACGGCACAAGTAAAGTACGGCAAAGTGTTTTACAGAGAGTATAGAACAAACACATTAGATCGCTCACTATTTCGTACAAAATTTAGAGAAGGTATTATTTGTGCTTAGTAGTCCCGAAAGTACTAAAGTGGTCGGTTAGTACAGTTTTGTTAAGAAGCACAGTAACCAGCATTCACTTGTATTATGTTGTCACTTTAACCTAAACGCGACTGATCACCAAAGTCACCTTCCAGCGTGCCTTGTCTGTTACTTTATTTTATTTCTTATTCTTTTATTTATTTCTTTTATCAATCTTTCCTTATGAATTTTACATCAATACTGCTTTTCCGATTAAACAAATCATACAACTTAAAACTGAGAGAAAATCTAATACAAAGCAGATGGTCGCTCACCAGCTGCTTTCTGCACAAAGACCTCACAACCACACGCTGCGCCACGGCTCTCGCTACCTTCCGCTCAAGTAATATCAAACTTGCCTCACATACACAGAACTGCTGGACCGTTAAGGGTAGTTAGATAGAGGACAATTCTCACAAGCTCAGCCACCTCTTTCGCTACCTTCCACACAGCTCGCATAAGACAAAATTTTTTCTCGCACACAAAGAACTGGTGGACCATTGGGGGCAGTAGGAAATACGACAATTTCCATATTCCTGCATGCCTGTAGGGGTGAAAAAACCAGCAACCTTGACCTTTATGTGTGTATACAGGAACGCAAAGGCCAAACAATGCTGCACTCCAGTGTGTGTGTGTGTGTGTGTGTGTGTGTGTGTGTGTGTGTGTGTGTGTGTGTGTGTGTGTGTGTGTTGAAACTAATTGTTTACATCCCGTAATATTTTCTTTGCCATTGCTAACAGTTGCTGGAGATGAAAAAGGGCTGACTTAAACAGACATGATAGAGAGAGAGAGAGAGAGAGAGAGAGAGAGAGAGAGAGAGAGAGAGAGAGAGAGAGAGAGAGAGAGAGAGAGAGAGAGAGAGAGAGAGAGAGAGAGAGAGAGAGAGAGGAGAGAGAGAGAGAGGAGAGAGAGAGAGGAGAGAGAGAGAGAGAGAGAGAGAGAGAGAGAGAGAGAGAGAGAGAGACGAGAGAGAGAGAGAGAGAGAGAGAGAGAGAGAGAGAGAGAGAGAAAGAGAGAGAGAGAGAGAGAGAGAGAAACTGATTAAAAAACACCTCAGATAATGATACCTCGCTTTTCCAGAATATATGAATACAACAAAAGTTTTTTTTTACAATCAATCGTTTCTTTTCCTGTTTCTTTCCCTCTGCTGGGTAATCGTTTTCATCTACCCCTTCTCCTTACCCCTTCCCCTTTTGTCTTTTTGCGATAAGATAAAAATACAGCTCTTTTCTGATCGAGCCGCGAGGAGTCAAACAAAGCAGGAAGGAAAAGCCGAGATCAAAGAGAAAGGGTAAGTAAGTTGAGAGATTGGCGTCCGGCAGTTTGCAGCACAGCACAGCACAGAACAGCGCAGCACAGCACAACACAGCACAGCACAGCACAGCACAACACAACACAGCACAGGACAACACAGCACAACACAACACAGCACAGCACAGTGATCGCTTCTCTGTTCAACTTTCCCAGCTCTCTTTTCTTACTCCCCCGCTATGGTCGAGTTTCCAAGGGTTTATTTGTGGCAGTTTTCTTTTCTTTATTCTTTTTTTTTTCTCCCGTTTGTCTCCTTATTCACGACTGTTCTCCCTTCTTTTCCTTCTTTCGTATGTTCTTGACTGGTTTTGCTGCCTTCGCCGCCATGGTCAGGTTCGTGAAGCTCACTAGTGGTAGTTTTCCTTTCTTTATTCTCTTTCCATCCATTTGACTTTTTATCTTCGGCGGTTTCCTTTCTTCTATTTTGTACTTGACAGTCAAAATACACCGCCATAGATGAAGGAAACATGAACGAGGAAGTCAACCTCCGGAAATTCAAGGCAACGAGCCAATTTCAGTGTTGTGTTACTGCGCTTTTATGAACTTACGTGGTCTCTATCCCAGCTGTATCACGTAGCAAGGGCAGCTGCGGGGAAAAAAAAAAATCATTCCACATCCTATCTACTAACAGATGTAAATAAACCTTTGTAATAATGAAATAAAACAGCCTATACATCAACAACGCTGGCCATCCATTATGAAGCTGAATCTAATTATTGTTGCTGTTTGTGAGCGTAGAATTATAAAATTATGTGTATCTATTGAATGTTATGTTCGTGGTAAGGCGGGGATGGAAGGCGGGTCACTAAGTAGCTAAATGAAGTGTGATTTAACCCATCCACCATCACAGACATACAGACAGCTTTCAAACTTCATCCATCCATGTCTTACTTAGCCGTGACAAATTAAATAAGAATAGGAATTATGTTGAATGAGTAAGTAGATTTATTTATAAACCTTTGATAATAAAAAGCATCATCCTTAATCTAATCAAACAAATTATTGACATACAAAATATAATAAAACCAGTACCGTGGTAGTGACAGGGTTAGTAATACATAGCTGAAATCAAAGGTTTTTTTTTTTTTTGTTGGGGGGAACATCAAATGATCACAAAATTACGTCTAGCTACAAATTATTAAACTAAAGACACCATAGTGTAGGGGTATTCAAAAGTTAGTGTGTTAGTTTTTGGTTTGACAGGCAGCATTTACAGATACGATGTGGCGCGCACTCAAGACGAAAAAGACCGGACAAAAGATGAACCAGACCAGACAACATGGTTCGGACGGGGCAAAAATCCATGTCCTTAAACGTTTTGTTCCCTTATAAAGACCATTTTCAAGGCTCCCAGAGATGTTTAGTAGGCTTCTCATAATCTCTTCTACTACTGATTCAGAATTCTTGTTAAACTATCACCACCATCATGAAAACACTCTGGAAAGCATGGACAAACCCCGTCAGAGTTCGCTGTAGTTGAGGTTAAGATGACGAGACGCTTAAGGAAGTACGAAAGGAAGTCAAGGGAAAAACTGACGCGCGAGTGGAAAAGGGAGGGATGATGCAAACTTTGGGTAATTAAGGAAGAATTTACGACGCATTGTAGGCAGGGGGACTGTATTAGAAACATCCTCCCTCCCTCTCTCTCTCTCTCTCTCTCTCTCTCTCTCCTCTCTCTCTCTCTCTCTCTCTCTCTCTCTCTCTCTCTCTCTCTGTCCCCCTCTAGATAAAAAAAAAAAGCTATTTTATGAAGACAAAAGAACAGAGAGCTTTTAATAAATACTCTTACTGGTTCGTTTGGATATAATCAGTAATCTCTGCGGGGAAAAAATTAAATGAATAATTAACTAACTAAATAAATAAAGAAAGAGAGAAAGTAGCATGCAGAGAACGTTTTCACTGTCCTAAATAAGACAGAGTGCACATAACAATAACAAAAGTCAACTCAGCTAGCTTACGCAAACACTCCCTCAAGGTTTCAAGTTAGCACCAATAACAGAAGTAAATAAAGTGCGAGGAAAGAAGGGAGTGAAGAGAGAAGGAAGGACCCGTGCTTGTGTCTCTCTCCACTGCTTCTATCAAGACCATTAACACCCTGCCCTTAGTGAAATATTGGGGCAGGAAATTGTTCATCTCTCTCTCTCTCTCTCTCTCTCTCTCTCTCTCTCTCTCTCTCTCTCTCTCTCTCTCTCTCTCTCTCTCGCTCTCGCTCTTATTATTATTATTATTATTATTATTATTATTATTATTATTATTATTATTATTATTATTATTAGTAGTAGTAGTAGTAGTAGTAGTAGTAGTAGTAGTAGTAGTAGTAGTAGCAGCAGTAGTAATAGTAGAAGTAGTAGTTGCAATTACTGTTTACTGATCAAATATATATGCAAATTCCAAAGACAAAGATAAAATGGACAGGTTTCGTTCAAATCAAATAATAATCAATCAAAATAATAATAATAATAATAATAATAATAATAATAATAATAATAATAATAATAATAACAGTAACAACAATAATAATAATAATAATAATAATAATAATAATAATAATAATAATAATAATAAAAATAATAATAATAATAATAATAGCTTTATTTCATCATCAGGCATATCTTACACTATGGATTAGATAAAAAAAATCTTCAGAACTATATACTTAAGACGTACATTACATACAATTGTATTGTGGACCTTATTATGTTTGAGAGCAGCCTGAACAACTGGATGGGCCCCACCACATGCGCACAGCTGTTCCTGACGGAGGTGATGATGGAGTTACCCTGCTCGTTCTCCCTACCCATTGTAATGAACGCGGCGTGTCTGCTTATATATAGAAAACAGTATATATTTTAATAATATATGATCAAACACACACACACACACACACACACACACACACACACACACACACACACACACACACACACACACACACACACACACACACACACACAAAGCAAAGCAAAGCAAAGCAAAAAAAATAAAAAATACGGACAAACCTAAAATTCACCTAGTCAGTTAACATTCCACATAAGTACACCTAAGAACTTCAACTAAACTTCCCCCTCCGCCTTCCTTACACAAACCTAACCCGGTGCTTTCTTTGGCGTGAAGTTTGAGAAGTTTGGCGTTTTGGTGTTACTTCCCTGCCTCCTTCCCGTCTTTATCGGTGATTCCGGTGCCGGCAAGAGGGACCAGCGCGGGGCCCTCCATGGACCATGAATGCAATCTGCAAAGTATTTAGGAGGACGCAGTGTTGAGGCGAGGTTATACGCCACCAACGAAACGCGACTGAATATGAAGCAACGTTACGTTTAATTGAATGAGAGAGAGAGAGAGAGAGAGAGAGAGAGAGAGAGAGAGAGAGAGAGAGAGAGAGAGAGAGAGAGAGAGAGAGAGAGAGATACTCGAGACATTTCTACATTATTAGTAAAATTATCCTTGATTAATATTCTCCTTCCTCTCCCTCGCCGACTTTCTCTTTAATTCTCTCCCTCCTTCCCCCCTGAAAATATTTTGCAGACGAACAATTTCAGGCGCGTGTGTCTTGTATAATGTTTTGAAGAATTCTGTTGTAAAAGACTAAAAGACTTAATACATTTCGCGTGAGTTTGAAGTAAATCTTCATATTTTGTTATGGAAGATTTGAATATCAATATTTAAGCTAATGGAGAGAGACAGATAAAGGAAAAATTAATATATTAAAACATCGTTCTGGGAATTCAAATGACAAATCCCGAGACAAATCCAGGACAGTCGCCAGGTAAACTCAGGACACAGTGCCCAGATAGACTCGAGACACTCCCCTGATAGACAAAGAAAGGAATCCCAGATATATTAATATTACCAAGATATTTCCCAAATAGATTATGATATAAAATCTTATATGTATATATATATATATATATATATATATATATATATATATATATATATATATATATATATATATATATATATATATATATATATATATATATATAACTTCTTATGACTATTTCTGGAGTATGAAGCACTTTCAGATCTAAACTGCCCTTCCTGATTCAAACTCTTTTGAATTCATTCTTTGGGTAGCGAAAGTTGAGCAAGATTTCCTTCAAATTTCAGAGCCTTTGACCAAGTACATCGCATCAGGACTTGAGCCTTCAATAACTTCCAGGAATTGGTCAATACGCTTCACTTTTCAGCACGGACAAGTGAGCGAGAAGTAAAAGTCAGGCAGCGGCAGCCACACTGCGCCTCGTCAATCAATGGAGTGGCCATCACGTTCCCTCCTGAAGCACTTCATGTATATTTCTTTACGTCGGCACGAGTAAAACTTCTGTGCTTTACGACGTGTCTTAATTTTATTGCGTCTATCAGTCC
>NC_087176.1:10112500-10200000 GCF_035594125.1 Scylla paramamosain
TTGTTTGTTTTATTTTCAGGTTTTCTTTTTTTCTATCGCCACTCTTTTTCATCACCGGTGCGTTTATCTGTATCTCCTCCCCGTTTCTTCTTTCTCCTTCCTTCATTCATGTCTTCATCTTAGTTCTCCTTTAATTTCCCCTTTCCTCCTTCCTCGTTTTCGTCTTTTGTTTCCTTACTCTTTTCTTTTCTCTTTTCTTTCTCCTTCTCCTCCTTGTCATCCTCTCCTTCGTCCTAGCCTTGCCTTCCTTTTTCCCCCGTTTACTTTATGTTTCCAGTTTTCCAGTCCTCAAAAAAAGGATGTGACGGAAATATGAGCAAAGTGAATGTTCCTTCCCCGCCGCCACTCTGTCACTCCAAGCATTGTGTTCCGTCGCTCGTCCAGGAAATTGAAACAGCACATACATACCTTTCCCGGGACACACAACTTCCGTAAACCCCAGACCTCGTGTGTGTGTATATGTGTGTGTGTGTGTGTGTGTGTGTGTGTGTGTGTGTGTGTGTGTGTGTGTGTGTGTGTGTGTGTGTGTGTGTGTGTGTGTGTGTGTGTGTGTGTGTGGTGGACGGGGTGGGGATGTGGTTGTGTGTGTTTTGTTGTTAACATTTTCTGCTACAATTTCCTCAAATCTGGGAATCATAAACCTGACAGAAAGATTATTCTCCGTGACTTTAAGTAAAATTTATAATACTTTAGTGAGCTAATAGATTCCACTAACCAGTAAATAACACATTCCTTAAATTTCATCAGACGTTAGAAGACTTTTCTGATATTTTCACTCTGCCTGAAAATTCTTTATTTTACATATATTACGCATATCAAGAATATTGCATTCGTGACCTTTTGAAATAAGTTTCGTTTTAGTTTAAATATGTTTGTTGAGCTTTCGTGCTGTCAGAATATCTCAAAGTTGACCAAAATGTGAATTCAAGCAAAATGAAGGACAATCAGTATATTAAAATAATCATCCAATCAAAATTGTGTAGCAGGTAAGTCATCAAAGACGTCCAGCCTCCTTCGTGGCTGTGGCCAGCGTCACCAACACGGGGGGTCGACGGCAGGCATTCAATGTTCCCAGCACGGAAAATCAAAAGTACATATTTAACATTATCAAGATAATAAAAGCATTATCAAGTACTCTCATTCCAGATCTTGGTGTGAAATTTTCACTATATATACGCGGAGACTTTCAGAACGTTCTTCCTTCTCACTGTTCACCGCTCAAGGCAGCCTGGTCAACAAAAAAAAAAAAAAGTATAGTACTCAGTGTTGAAAGCGTTGCTTCAGTAACATTAACCCATTCACTGCTGCAAGAAACTCCAAGACTCCATAGAATCACCGATTATTTGTCAGGATGTAGTACATAAAGACATAACTACAGTGAACAGTTATGTAGAAATTTTAATCCCTTTACAATATAAAATGTAAAACAATTAAATTTCCTAATGATATCCAGAATATAAAAGTCAAGGAATGGTACTTAGAAAGCTGATATGCGCACGCGTCGCGACAACCTCCCTCCTTCCAGACCAAACGCCGCCACATCCTGATGAAGACCCTAATCTATTCACCTCTTTTGGCCTGTTTTAAAAGCAGATGAAAAATGCCTTCGTTTGGTTTCCATGTAAAGGTCTTTTCAGGAAGGTCTATAAAGGTTACCGGGTTATTTTCACTTGCGTCTTTGACAGATGCTTTCAGTAACTCAGGCTTAATGTGAAGTGTGAAGGATTATTTCCGCAAGCGTTTACCTCAATACAACTCTGCCCTTAATCTCAGCTTGTGAATGACGCTCTGAGGCTTTGAGGTTCCATAAGTGTCGACAGCATCATTAAGTTCACACCAAAAAACGTAACAACTTAAAACTTTATTTTATGAACTTTAGATTATTTTACTGAGCAAAGGTATGAGCAAAGATGACAAAAGGTTTGAGCCACTTGAGTACTTCCTATGCTTAAGTGAACATAAGAACATAAGAAATAAGGGAAGCTGCAAGAAGCGACCAGGCTTACACGTGGCAGTCCCTGTATGAAACACACCTACCTATTTCCATCTGCTATCCCCATCCATAAACTTGTCTAATCTTCTCTTAAAGCTCTCTAGTGTCCCAGCACTAACTACATGATTACTGAGTCCGTTCCACTCATCTACCACTCTATTTGAGAACCAATTTTTTCCTATCTCCTTCCTAAACCTAAATTTTTCAAGCTTGAACCCGTTATTTCTTGTTCTACCCTGGTTGCTGATCCTAAGAATTTTGCTGGTGCTGGTACCTTTCAAGATTATACTCTTAACCTTTACCAGAGGAGACGTTATAGCAGTCAGAGTTGAGAAAATTAAAATAAGGAGTGAAGGAGGATCAAGTAGAGAGTAAAGAGAGGAAGAGAAGCTTCATCTACACTTGGTACTTTTTTTAGTGTCTTTATCCAGGCAGAGGGAAAAGACACTTGAAAATTATAAATAACAAAGGAAGCAGAAGCCGTAATTATTAACACTAAGGGTTTCATTTGTATCCCTCATCCCCGCTCCCTTCTCCCCTTTCCTATGAAATTTAATTTACTTCATTATTCCTTCCCGTCTTTCCCCATTCCCTTTCCTCCACTCCTTTTTTTTACACATATATTCCTCTCCGTATCGTTTATAGCAACTTTTCAACCTTTCCTTAATTTCTTACCCTCATGTCCCTTACTCTTGTTTTTTTGCCTTTCTTCCTTTATTTCCCCTCTGATGTGTCGTGCCCCACCTTTACCCATCAACGCATGTCACGACATACACATACTGCCTCTGTTTTCCTGATAGGGATTGAGAGAAAGCCTCCGTTCCTCTCCACTCATTTCAGTATGCTCGAGTTGACAAGGCTGAATATCATTAGTCAATGGATCACTGGACTGCTAAAGGTGATCAGGACTACTACCAGTAGCAGCTCCGCAGCTAGTGTGTGTGTGTGTGTGTGTGTGTGTGTGTGTGTGTGTGTGTGTGTGTGTGTGTGTGTGTGTGTGTGTGTGCGTGCGTGCGTGCGTGCGTGCGTGCGTGCGTGCGTGCGTGCGTGCGTGCGTGCGTGCGTGCGTGCGTGCGTGCGTGCGTGCGTGCGTCTGCAGTCGGAAGTACGCCCTTACAGAATGATCTTCGAGTTGAACTGTTTGTCACAAATAACACGAGCATCCTACAAATTGAGGCCCTCGGCGTTTAGAAAGCTCTCTGTTCTGTCAGCTTTGTGCTCCTCCTGATCCTCAGAGGTCTTCCCGCTATGAACAGTTCCGAGACTTTGTCACAGCAATGCAGTCTGACTGAATCAAACGACAAGAAGACGAGAAAGCGAGGATGCTTCTCCAAGCTGTGTTGCCGCCTCCGCAAATTGTGCAAAGGTGGGCGGCGGGCAGCACGCGGCCCCCAGGAAGCTGTTGTCCCTGCTGCACCAGACCGCAAGCCTCCAGCAAGTGTTCCTGATGGCTGCCAAAGGGAAGTGGAACGATGTGAGGAGCATGAGGAGGTCTGTTGCTTGAACAGACCGAACACCTCTGTGACCATACCACGATTACCTGGATTCACTTCTCCAGTCATCGTCGGCGTGGTGTGGAAGGAAAAGTTTGCTTGTAGTGGGGAGTAGGACAAGGCTGGGGAGATGGAACAAGAGGAGAGACTCAGGACAGGAAGGAGAATTTGGCGACGGATGGCGAAGGGAATGAAGAGGCTGGGAGGAAAGTCACGGGATGCACCTGGCGTGGAAACACTGGCTTTGTGTGAGCAATGTGCAGGTAACGAGTGTTGAGTGGAATTAGGATAATGTTTGTAAATACGTGTGATTAAAAGATGAAGTAGTGATAGAAAAGGATAGGAGGAGAAAAAAAATAAATAAATGAAATAAAAAAAATTACACACACACACACACACACACACACACACACACACACACACACACACACACACACACACACACACACACACACACACACACACACACACACACACAAAGCTATCAAAATAACAGTAAAAATGTGGATAAAAATATTAGACAGAATTAAGAAACAGTATTTTATTAATGTCTGTGAAAGAAATAAAAAATGTACATATTGCTGGATATTGATCAACAATAATAAGTAGAATTAGAGAACGGTGTTTTCGTAATTTATGTGTAAACTGTGCAAGTGTATGCATATAGCTATATGTAGTAAAAGTATGTATATTTAAGAATAATAATGATTCTTGTATTATTACCAAAATATATGAATATTCTTGTAACAATGTTTTCAGTCTTTTATGTTGCCCTTGGCCAGAGACCCTCTACTTAAAAAAAAAAGGGGGGGGTACAAGCAAGACCACAAAAATTAGTAAAAACAAAAATCAAATCAAATACATACATTAAAAAAAAAACGAAAAAACGAAAAAAATGCCTACTCATAATGCCATTCCAAATAGGAAACAGCATGAGCAGAACCGAAAAGGTTGGGGACTTTTTTTTACAAGTGTGCACGGCTTCTTTCAATTACTGTTTGATAAGTCACGAGGCAAATTTCATGTACTTCACGTTTCAAAGTGTCCATCTATCTGACCTCCATCCATGTGAGGACACTGCACTGCTAGGTATACCTCAGATGACGGTGTAAAGAAAACTTGCCAAAAGATATCGTTCCCTCGCACCGTAAACTTTATTTCTCGTCAAGGAAAGGGACCAGGAAGTGCTTCGTTCTGAGTCAAACAGAAAGTTTCAGAGTGGTATCAAACTGTGTGTGTGTGTGTGTGTGTGTGTGTGTGTGTGTGTGTGTGTGTGTGTGTGTGTGTGTGTGTGTGTGTGTGTGTGTGTGTGTGTGTGTGTGTGTGTGTGTGTGTGTGTGTGTGTGTGTGTGTGTGTGTGTGTGTGTGTGTGTGTGTGTGTGTGTGTGTGTATTTTATCCCGCTCGTGGTCTGCATTGTGTTCATGTTTCCGCACAGAAATAAAACCGTAAATAAAAAAGCGCGTTTTTCGTCCGTGCTGTTGGTTGTGTGCCGCTGCTTTTGTGTGTTGCCTAACCATGAAAAAAAAAAGAATAAAAGAAAGAATAAACAAATAGACAGGTACAGTTGAGAGAACACTTAACATGGCGGCTGTATATTTTACTGCAGGTGGAAATATATGTGGCAATATGTTAATAGCAGTTTACGGACACTAATGAAATGAAATTGTGTTCATAGGAGATGTAATGGAAAAGTAAATTTCTTGATGTATGTTATTTGAAAATCCAGTATGGCATGCGTGTTTAATTAACAAAATATAATATTATACGCTTATTATATTTTACCAACAGCTATGATATAAATGAATTTGAAATATCCAATGTTTGCTTTAAATCATAACAATGCAAGCTTAGTTTCTTGCTCTGCAGCATTTCCCGTTACAAATCGCATTTTCATCTTCATATTGTTTTTATTCTTTTTCCCTGCGACACAAAAAAGCGATTCGTTGAGTCCACTGTAAAAACTGAAATGAGAAACTCTTTCACCTTCATAATCTCTTCACCTTCACTCAGAGACACTGAGGCGCAACGCAGTCTGGTTTTGAAGATGAATGAAAATTCCCTTTATCGTAAAACTGAAGCTGAGAATAATGTTACAAATAGTTTCTTAAGTCCAATACGAAAACAGAGAACCTTCGCGTCTCCGTATTTTTAGAACCTTTTCCGACACGAAAAGAAGATCAAGAAGAGGAACAAAAACAAAAAAAGCAAGAAAAAGAAGACGAAAACAATCAGGATTTGAAGAACACGAAAAAGTAATTTAGTTTAAGGATTAATGTCAAGATAAATGTCACAAATATAATCCCTTTAGTTCAATATAAATCACAAGAAAACGCTGCCATTTCTTATTTTCATTACGTGCCATCAGACCAGGGGAAAAAAAATCTAAATAAGCTTTGAGGCTCCACAAATTACACTTTAGTATAGTTATTAGTGCTGCCAATACAAAACTCACGTTCAATATGATAATCAAGAACAAAAAAACAAAAAAAAACTTCACGCCTCTATATTGTCACTATCCTCTCTCGGATTATGGAAAAGAAAAAAAAATGCAGTCAAAACTTGAAAATGGAAGTTCATGTTCATATTAGCGTCACAAATACAATATTCCATCTGTAAAAGTCCAATACAATGAGATAACCTATAATACCCAAATACTTCCACTTCCTTAAAAGACACCAGCAGAATGTGGTCAGTATAACAAGCTGAAGACTAAAGCAAATCTCTCCGTGTCAAGACTAGCGTTACATCACCACCCAGTACTCAGCTCCTCACCACACCAACGCATCACCACACGGATCACAATAACACTTCCATCACACCACTGGAACACTCTCTCACTCTCCTTATCCTGAGTTTCATCGCCCCATTTCACCTCTCTCCCCGCGCCTCTCCAACTCCTCTTCCAATTCTCGGCCTGTTTCCCCTCACGCCTTCCTTCACCGCTCCCGGTAACGTTAAGTCTTCAGGCCCATCTCACAGCAGTCACCCTTCCCATCCTCCCAGCCTCCCACCCTCGTCTGTCTCCAACCTGTCACTGAGTCTTTGGTGTAAAAGGAGTTAAGAGTTGGTTCATCTTCACTTCGTCACTGGAGTTTCCTTACATGCTGTTTGTCTGTCTTGAGTCTTGACTAACTGGTTTTTGTATTTACCTGTCTGATTTCCTTCTGTCTGGCTGTTTGTGTGTGTGTTTTTTTTTTTTTGGTATAGTTTATTTGTTTTATTTAATGTGTAAGGTATTTATGAGTTTGTGTCTCTTAGTTAATGCATAATGTGTGTTTTCCTGATATTATTATAAGGCGGATGTGCAAAGGTACCAGCGGTGTGTGTAATTAATTGTATTTACTGAATGATGATTTAATTTTTAAGCACTTCTCTGTGTGTATGAAGCACTGTATGTGTCTGCATGCATCTGTGTGTTTATGTCTGTACCTAAGTATGCTAAAATGTACGTATGTGTTAGTATGTATGTATATGATTTTTTTTTTTTTTTGTATTATCACCACCACCAAAACACCACCACCATCAGTACTAACAATGACGATGGCGGCACCACCACCACCACCACCACCAACTAATCAATACCCCGACACCCAATCACACCACTTCTTTCCTCCCACACATACAAACAACTATACTGTGCACATAAAGCAAACTAAGCAATATAACCTGTAACTTTCTCCTTCCCTTCACAAACATCCCTCTTCCTCCCTCTGCCCTCTGATCTAAAGCACCGGGGAAAGATGAGAGGGATCGATGTTCTATACTGGCGCTAAGGAGCCGTTCACTCTTCCTCTTCACCTCTCAGCATCAGTTTCAGTGACCAAAGGATGGGGCGAGGATTGAGTGAGCACGAGGAACTAAGGGTGGCTGTGGTGAAGGGTGTGTTTGATTGGGATCACCACCACTACCACGAGTGCTACTGTTATTGCTGCTGTTGATAATGATGATTGTGATGGTGGTGGTGGTGGTGGTGGTGGTCGTTGTTGTGGTGCTAGTGGTTATGATTCCACTACCAGCACCAAGACTACTACTACTACTACTACTACTACTACTACTACTACTACTACTACTTATATTCTAGCCATCACCATCAGCCGTTCTTCCACTTTTCCAGGTCCTCTCGCCTCCTTCTGTAGTAAGGAATAATTTGATATAAATAATGAAGCAAGCATTATTAGTAACGGAAAATAATAACGTAATTACTCATAAGGACACGTACTAAAACAATTACGGGAAATATACAGTTGAAATACTAAACTGCACTTGCAATTAGCGTAAGTAGATGCAGCGGTAATAAGATAAAATGTGGGTATGTATTTGAGAGTGTGCATACATGTATACACTTACGTAAATGTACAGAAAAAGGAATAATTTAATAAAACTCAAAATCGTGGTGTGTCCTAGACAAGCGTGAGAGTGAATGGCGCAACGAGACCAGAGTGACAAGAGTGGACGCGTACGATGCAGAAAAGAAAAGTTACGTAGAAAGAAAATGTAACATGTAGGCGTGGCGTGATAGAAAACGAGTGAGCTTACACCAGTGAAGGGATGTGCAGTGTAAAGATTTGCTTGTAACAGACACAAGAATAAGCTGTTGCAATGTCATCCATGCAGAAAAGAAAAAAACAGGAGTTAAAATTTTCTTTTCTCCAAACCGTGTGATTCTCTCTCTCTCTCTCTCTCTCTCTCTCTCTCTCTCTCTCTCTCTCTCTCTCTCTCTTAGGAAGCATATCAAAACACACATCAGCTGACTCCTTTCGTCCCTAGAGATTTGAGACCCTAACTCCCTCGTATCTGTCAGGCAAGAGAATAAGGAGATGAGTGAACAGACAGCGGAACAAGAAAAAAACAAAAAAAAACAACACACCCAGAGAGAGAGAGAGAGAGAGAGAGAGAGAGAGAGAGAGAGAGAGAGAGAGAGAGAGAGAGAGAGAGAGAGAGAGAGAGAGAGAGAGAGACAAAAGGGTATGGAGGACAAAACCATCAATTTTCCTACAATGACGCAAGGAAGACGCGGCCAGACAACCAAGCCACTTATTCTCCCTGATGAAGCAGCCGAGACACGAGTTCCAGTGACCAATGAAGCACGTGAGGCCTTGAAGGATAAACCCGACTGGCACATTGATCCCTGGAGAACGCCATCCTACATATGACGTCACTCGAAAATATCTGTACATCCAATGATCTTCTGGCATTCAAGTGTGGTATAATCTAGTAAACTTGATGGTGGTGCTTGTGGTAGTAGTAGTAGTAGTAGTAGTAGTAGTAGTAGTAGTAGTAGTTATTGCTATACATAATGATAAGACTAATCGGAATATACTGTATTTTGTTATTGTATTCGTTATATTATGTAAACTTATTTAAATGAATTCTTCTACTAATTTGTATGTATTATTTTTTTTAATTGCGTGCACAGACACACACACACACACACACACACACACACACACACACACACACACACACACACACAAAGCACACTACTTTGCATAATATCACAGAACACACATCATTTTCTTTGTACCTTTGTAGCTTTGACATATTCGATCTTTCCAGTAACTCATTTGTCAACCACGCCCTCCCAACCACCCACCTACCCCCGTCCCCCCTCCCACACACACACACGCTACACAAACACAATCACCAAGTTATCTGAGAGCGACACCAATACACGCTGCTTTGTTCGCATTCAGTCGCTGTAATCCTGCGTCAGAAGTTACGTGCAGGTCGCTGAGACCGGAGTGTGACATCAAGGCGCAGGGACACTGCTAATCCCCAAGTCAGAGTCTGCGTGTTTGTTCAGGAATTTGGGATGTGTCAGTGATAGTCAGCGTTAACCCTATCACTACTAGACAAATTTTCTTCCTTAATGCCTGTAACTTTTTGGACAGTATTTTTGTGCTGGGCTCTCGTAAACACTTTTGTAGCTTAAAAAGACAAAATTACCTCCTGTTTTCCCTCTTTTCTCTCCTGCGTCTCCATGTAAACAGATTTTGCAGTGCTAGGGAAGTTAAGGAAGGGCAACCACAGCAGCAAAAGGTTTAGGTGATAAAAATGTCAGCTGATTCTTTCACTAATACGCATTGACTATATTCCTCCTCCCCTCCTACTTGGCATACAATAAAAACGAAGTATGATCCGCCATGTACTTTTGTTTCCTTATGACAATTTAAACCTTGTCCTATGCACACACAATCATGAGCTCAGAATCCTTGACAAGCGAACAATTACAATTAGTCACGAATACCTGCCTTGAGAGAGAGAGAGAGAGAGAGAGAGAGAGAGAGAGAGAGAGAGAGAGAGAGAGAGAGAGAGAGAGAGAGAGAGAGAGAGAGAGAGAGAGAGAGAGAGAGAGAGAGAGAGAGAGAGAGAGAGAGAGAGAGAGAGAGAGAGAGAGAGAGAGAGATCTGAGTCCACCACTTTGAGATCTTTTTTTTTTTTTGACTTTATAAATCGTAAACACGTTACTTGTAGTTGTAACTGGAAGGTTTTTTGTCTGGATCGTGTTATATTTCTTACATGTGTTTGTAATGCCGATTATATTCCTCACAGCTAAGTCTGCAATGGCCACTATCTATCAATACTCTGGACTGTACTTCCGCTGTGCTTACTTCTGTACGTGTTAAATCTGAACAAAGGTAGGCAAATGTGTAAAGCCGCTTAAAAAAATAAAATAAAAGTTATAGGAGATAAAAATATATGAAAAAAAGTTATCCAATTTAGAGACATGTGTTTTCAGCCCTTGAGTCTGAAGCAAAATGTGTCAGTGCAACGCTCCTCCAAAACACGGCGCAGGAATCTAATTTTGAGGACCATGATCACAGGTAAGCACAGTGGTACAGGCGACCTCCTCTTGCTGCTGTTTGACTTGCCCACTTTTATCTTCTACTAAGTGGTCGTCAGTATTTTGCTTGTGTAATTAGGTCTGACTACCCCAGTCCTCCTCTTTCCTCTCCTCACTCTCCTTTCCGCTGCTTCGTTTGTGTATTTCCACCACTCTCTCCTCCGCTCTTCGTTTTTCGCGTTTTCTTCATTGTCTCATGCTTCGTTTTTCCATTTTTCTTCTTTCGTATTCACTCCTTTTCTGAAATTTCAATGTTTGTTTTTCTTTTGATGCTTCCTATCTCCATCTTCCTCGGTCATTATTCTGTTTCTTCTCTCTCTCTCTCTCTCTCTCTCTCTCTCTCTCTCTCTCTCTCTCTCTCTCTCTGTCTGTCTGTCTTTTAGTCCAATATTTCTTTTTCTTATTCCAACTCCTCCTCCTCTTCCTTCCCTCCTGTTTTCTCCATTACTCCTGTCTTTCCATTTTCCACTTTTCCTCTCCAATTACAGCCCTCACTTCCTTTCTCTTTATTTCCTCCTTCCCCCAGCGTTCCTCGGCCCGTCCCCCTGCCTTTATTCAACTTCCATTCTCTTCCCATCTTCTCCAGCCCTCGCCTTCCAATAAGCCTTGATAGACTCTCAACCCGCGACAAATAAGACGGTAGCCTCACTTTTAACATTTACTTTTGGTGGATAAGGCAAGCGATGAATGTCACGTCGTCATTTCCCATCATATTCTATTCTCTTTTTCTGGATAAACATCGCAGTTGTTCTTATCCGAGTGTCTATTTTGCTTCTCTCTTTATCGTTTACCTTTTTTCTTTCTTTCTTTTTTTTTTGGTTGGGTGAGAGAAGCGATGAATCTCCCGCAGTTATTTCTTCTCTTCTCTCCTTGTCTCCGGTTAAGTATAGCAGTTCTTCTTCCTCAAATCACTAGTTATTTTCCTGGTCGTCCTTTCCTTTGTCCTTTCCTCCCAGCTGTCCATCAGGCTCTTGTGTATTCCCTGAATAATGCACAAGTATTACTCGGTGATATAAAAAGACTCTTCCACGCTGTCAAAGGAAACCATTTATTTCCTGTTCCTACTTTCTCAGCCACGCGAGACTCGGACATTAAGGAATCACTGGATGCATTTTGGTGTTTCCTTCTTTATTTTCAGGTTTGCAGCGTTTTCATTTGGACTGTCGTATCTCTATTACAGGAATTACCAGTAGCCAGTGATTCTGTCAAGACATTTCTTTGTTTCTGAGAGAGAGAGAGAGAGAGAGAGAGAGAGAGAGAGAGAGAGAGAGAGAGAGAGAGAGAGAGAGAGAGAGAGAGAGAGAGAGAGAGAGAGAGAGAGAGAGAGAGAGTAAAGGTGTTTCTCTCTCTCTCTCTCTCTCTCTCTCTCTCTCTCTCTCTCTCTCTCTCTCTCTCTCTCTCTTGCATGCATTTCTCTACTCTATTAATGCGCACGGATGAGTGAATGCATACGCACGTGGCCACAAATCTTTACGAGAAACACACAAATATTTGCCGGTTAGAGCCATAACTTTTTGGCCTTGACAGGGACCAGAGGGAGGAGGGGGGACGGTACCAATTATATCGCGCACCAAAATTATATGACGCGCATGACACTTTCAGTATTACTCAGGGAGAGAGAGAGAGAGAGAGAGAGAGAGAGAGAGAGAGAGAGAGAGAGAGAGAGAGAGAGAGAGAGAGGGTGAGGGATGAGGTTAAGGCTACAGATTACGACCCAAACAGTAGTAATTTCATCCAATAACTCACCTGTACGTAATACCTTTAACAATACCTCACCGTAATTAGTAGCCAGTGGATACATGACGAGGAATCACGGCATCATTTTTTTTTCCTTTTTATATACAACTTTTCCCTTCTTCTGCGTTTCCCTGGTACTTCTCAAGTCCTATAGGGGGCAACGAGGCAGCAGTAAGGACATCTCATGAGGCCCCGCGGTGTACTTGCGTCCCGTAGAGTGGCGGTACCGGGCGAGGGAAGTTTGGTAGAGTGAGGCGTAAAGTTTATCAAGCCATGAAAGCGAGCGAGTGTAAACTTTGGTGAGGATGATGGATGGTGGCGGCTGGTGGCGGCTAGTGGCGGGCTGGTGGCGGGCTGGTGGCGGCCTGGTAGAGGACTGGTGGCTGCTGGCTGGTGGCTGGTGGCGGCGGCTGGGGTGGTTGAGGACTTTCGTGGCTTGGTGCGGCGGCTTTGTGAGGGAGAGAACGGATGGCTGCCCTCCATTACCAGTCTGAGCTTTGTGAAGGGAGATTTTATCGTTCGGATCTAAGGTGTTGTACTGAGAGGTTATCAACGGAACATTTTCTTTTATTATTTATCATTATTATCATTATCATTTCCATACTGCAGTTCAGATTTTATAATGTCAAAAAATCACCGTCAAAATGCGACTTTTTTCGAGAATTTTTACGTTGAGAGATAAAATCAGGGAACTATACTGTCGGAAAGTTCATTTTTTTTTTTTTTGCGGAACTTTAATGAAGAGAAATGAAATTGAGGTCCCGTAATGTTAGAAAAAAATATCTACAAAATGTGTTTCTTTTTTGTTGACTTTTTTTGTAGGGAGGTGAAATTTTGCATGGTAGTAATTATTCATTATCGTCAACAGCTGTATTTATAAATTATATACTTATTACTATCATCGTACTTTTTTTCATTTCTCTATGCAGTGCAGCACAGTATATAATCCCTCGTCTCTTTAATAGTTTACATTTCATAACGGTCGCTGTCTTTCTCTTCCTTTGATGAAACAACTTTTCTTTGCCTTTTTTACCTCATATTTTTTTTTCTCTCTTTTATTAATTTCATGACCATCACTACTCATTTTTTCATACAGCAACGCGATGGATTTTCATTCTACACTTTCAAACGCTCATATCTCGTGCTTATCATATTCTCTTTATAGAACAACGCAAACTGATCTTTCTTTCTTCATCTTTTTTTTTTTTCGGTCTCATTCCCAGCAAGAATTTGCCGCCGGTTGTGTAAGAAAGAAAGAAAAAAAAGCATGAATTTTTCCATCCTTTTTGGAGCTGACGCATAAACCAGTAACATTTTTTTCTCGTGCTCTTTGTGCTCCGTGATTTCCATAACGCTGCTGGGAACACGCTGCAACCCTGACAATTAGACGGAGAATAAAAAATAAGAAAACTTACTCCAGATTTTTAAAAAGAGGAAGCAAACAGTGGTTCATAAGTACGATTGTAGATGTGTCGAGCAAACTTGGCAAGAACGTTGTAAGTACACAGGCACTGGATCGTTGCAAGAGGAGGCTGGACAAAAGTATGGACGATGATGGCACATGGTAGTTTTAAGTGCTCAGAAACTGCCTTGCATAAGTCAACTGACCCTTTGCAGTTTCCTTATTTTCTTACGTTCCTTTTGTATGGATGTAAATGGGGACTAATTCAGACTCTCAGAAAACAGAAAAAAATAAAAATGAAATAATAATAATAATAATAATAATAATAAGGAACTCCTGGTGTGTCCATCAAGAAATAAGATCATGAAAAAGAAAAAAAAGCTTAAAGTAAGATTGTGTCCTCTATGTCTTACCTTGATGTATAGGATGCTTTCTATTTATCTGAGCTTTCTTTATTTTCTGTATTCTATCAATTTTACTTATATATCCTTTAACTTTTGACACTGTACAAAACTATCTCTCTCTCTCTCTCTCTCTCTCTCTCTCTCTCTCTAATAGGCCTGTCAGGAGGGAGACAGCAGAAGCCCATATTTACCAATCTCAACTTAGTATCAGTCACCACCGCATCATCTTTCCCTTATGAGAGGAGATCACAAGAAAGCCAGCCGTCCCTTCACCCATAATTATGTTTTCTTATTTCTTCACCCTTTACTCATACATCTCTTGACTGATGATCCCTCCTTATTTCTTCCCCTTCGTTCCACTTCCTCGTCTTCAAGAATATACAAACATGTTAGTCTTCCACGTTGCAAGTCCCAATTATTTACGTTCACACCTCGTAAACAAAAGCAGGAGACATTTTTCGCGTCGTATATTCAGAGTAAAAACTACAAACCCTTGCTATGATTAGTCCCAGCGAGTAATTGCAGTAAATTCTACTAAATCATCATCATCTTTCCTCCTCCTCATGACCTCTTTATTCACGCGTATATCAGGTGGTCCAGGGTCCTCAGCTAATCTTCATCTCTCACTCCTCTCACTGGTAAACTGCGGACTCTCTGCCTGCTTCTCTTTTTTTCCACTTGGTATGACTGGAATTGCGTGAAGAAGAGCATCTTGATGTCCCTAAATCAGCTTTCCATTTTGGTCTTTCTTCTCTAGTGATTTCTTTTTTTTTCTTTGTTTTGTTTCGGTGGGAAGGAAAGGAAACTGTGAATGTGTTTTTTTTTCTTTTTCTTGTGTCCTTTGGCTGGCATCCATTACACAAGAGAAAGAAAGAAAGAAAGGAAGAAAGAAAAGGAAAGGAAAGGAAAGGAAAGAGAAGGAAAGGAAAGGAAAGAAAAGGAAAGGAAAGGAAACGAAAGAAGAAGAAGAAGAAGAAGAAGAAGAAGAAGAAGAAGAAGAAGAAGAAGAAGAAGAAGAAGAAGAAGAAGAAGAAGAAGAAGAAGAAGAAGAAGAAGAAGAAGAAGAAGAAGAAGAAGAAGAAGAAGAAGAAGAAGAAGAAGAAGAAGAAGAAGAAGAAGAAGAAGAAGAAGAAGAAGAAGAAGAAGAAGAAGAAGAAGAAGAAGAAGAAGAAGAAGAAGAAGAAGAAGAAGAAGAAGAAGAAGAAGAAGAAGAAGAAGAAGAAGAAGAAGAAGAAGAAAAAAAAAAGAAAATGGAAGAAGAAGAAGAAGAAGAAGAAGAAGAAGAAGAAGAAGAAGAAGAAGAAGAAAAAAAAAAAAGAAAGAAAGGAACAACAACAACAACAACAACAACAACAACAACAACAACAACAACAACAACAACAATAATAACAATAAAATAACAAGTAAGAAAACACTAGCCACACCCGACACACGACCAACAATACGTTAATAAGGACACCAAGAATACAAAGGACGTACGTACAGGATATACCGCGCCTCTCCTGACATCCCCGGCGCCTATTCCTGGATAATTGCCGCCATAATCCGCCAAAATTATGACCATAAATGAGGATGTGTGACAGCCAGAGAGAGAGAGAGAGAGAGAGAGAGAGAGAGAGAGAGAGAGAGAGAGAGAGAGAGAGAGAGAGAGTGAGAGTGTGAACCATATTTATAGAGATCATAAACATTGTCTTCTAAGTGGTGTCCGAGTGAGGGCGTGGTGGTGGTGATAGGGGGATGGGGGTGGGGGGTGTTGGGGGTGGTGGTGGTGGTGGTGGTTGTCAGTTGTGTCTTGAGGTTTTCATTCCAAAGGCGTTTCATTTTACTCTCTCTCTCTCTCTCTCTCTCTCTCTCTCTCTCTCTCTCTCTCTCTCTCTCTCTCTCTCTCTTAATTGGTGGTGGCGTGATTTACGATTGGTTGCGATTCCCTGAAAATGTTTCGCCACCGCTTCCACCACCGCCACCACCACCACCACCACCACCATCACAATTGTACAGTGAGCGCCGTCCCTTAGCTAGTGTTGACAAGCGGTATACAATTTCCCCCCCGCCTCTCTCTCTCTCTCTCTCTCTCTCTCTCTCTCTCTCTCTCTCTCTCTCTGTCTGTCTGTCTGTCTCTCTCACTGATCAGACAGGCAAAGCGCGATATATGTTTATTAAGTCACACGTATCAGAAAGAACTGCATTTCGCCACTAATTACAATATAGCGCACGTGTTTTTCTATCTGATTGTGACGCATGGAGGTGGTGATACCCTAATCCTCTTAAACTGCCAAAGACTGAGAAAAAAGGACACTTCCCGCTACAAGCAACAGAAAAGAGTGAACAGCAGTATCGAATCTCATAATTGGTTCAGTATAGTGTTTTTTTATACGCCGTATCCTCTCTTCTTTGACGTAACTCAGGCAGGGGAAAGAGAGACAGGAGGGACCAAAGAGGAGGTTTATGGATGCAATAAAAGAAGACATGTCGGTGATGGGGGTAGCAGAAGGCGAAGAAGACGGAGTAAAGTGTGGACTTGAGCAGCTGAAATGCGAAGAAGAGGGGGAAGAAGAAGAGAAGGAAGAATAAGAAGGGAAAGAAGAGGAGGAAGAAGAACAAGAACAAAAGAGAACAAGGAAAGAAAAAGAAAAAAAAAGATTTATCAAATGCATCCCTACATACACACACTCAGACACCACACACCAGCAAACAAATCAACAAGGAGGCAAAACACAAAAACGAACCGACGTCTTTACCCAACAGACACACCACACACAGACACACCCACACGTAAGGCAACCACTCACATATCACAAGGCAAAGAACCACCTGTACACACTATACCCCCTGGTGTGTTAATCTGCTATCATTTCCAGCCACAGGAGGGACTCGGCGCCACAACAAAGAGCGGGGATTTATAGGCACCGATCTGCGCATAATTGTCATAATTGCGCTACTATTTGCAATCTTAGTAATCGCCGGTAATTTTTTCCTGTGGTGCGATCTCTTCGGTTTTGTTGCTTGGGCCGAGTGTGGAGGTATGAGAGAGAGAGAGAGAGAGAGAGAGAGAGAGAGAGAGAGAGAGAGAGAGAGAGAGAGAGAGAGAGAGAGAGAGAGAGAGAGAGAGAGAGAGAGAGAGAGAAACACGGAGGGCACAGGCAAATAAATGTACTAGTAGACAAACACACACACACACACACACACACACACACACACACACACACACACACACACACACACACACACACACACACACACACACACACACACACACACACACACACACACACACACACACACTAATCCATTATAAAGCTGTGTTCACTATTTAATAATGAACACTTGAACAAGAACTGCAGGTGGATTATTAGTACCGTCATTTACTGCCATATATTACGGTACCACACTGCATTACCTCTTCATCACTAAATTCTATGACAGTTATTACGTACAGTCTATATTTTGGTCTGATTTCCTAAGTACCACCTTGCCTTAATTAATCTTCATGCACTGTCTATCTGTAATAACCTTTTTTTTTTTCTTTAATCTTTCACCTTTTAATCCACTCTGAAAATCTACTTTTATTTACCCTGCAATCAGGTATTTTGAGACCCAGTGCAGTACTTCCAGCAAAAATACAGTAAACACACAGGTACACTGCATATATTACAATCACAATCATACCTGTATAAAGCCATATGATTACAGCGTCACTATAACTGGAATCACATTTGTCTAAGGTTATGAAAGCTAAAAGAAGACTCCATAAAACTCAGTCCTTCTCTATTCTGTGCCTCGGAGCATTTTTCCTTCCGCCCGCTATTTATACGCGTCAGTTTGTGTTCCCCTTGGTCAGCCTCGCGAGCAATCAGCACCTAAACTTAATCATCCAAACCTTGTTAAACCCAGAATTACCGCCTCCGACTTGATGGGAATCCGTTCTCCTTCCATTATCGCTGGTCCTGAGTGGCTTACCGGGAGGCGGGGGATTAAATCGTGTTTTGAGCCAAGATATAAATCCCTCTAATTATTTATTGATCACGCCACCAGCCCACCCGCCTGCCGCCACACACACTCTCTCTCTCTCTCTCTCTCTCTCTCTCTCTCTCTCTCTCTCTCTCTCTCTCTCTCTCTCTCTCTGGGGAGCCGAGCGTCATTTAGTGGAGAAAGTAGCGTTTTCCTGCAACTTTGACGGGAGTGAGGGTTGACCTTCCTTAAATAACGTAACTGCAGTTTTTATCTCTCTCTCTCTCTCTCTCTCTCTCTCTCTCTCTCTCTCTCTCTCTCTCTCTCTCTCTCTCTCTCTCTCTCTCTGGGGAGCGCACGTTTCTGATCAAGTTGGTGTTTTTTTTTTATTTTTCAAGTCTGAGGGGGATTGGATATTGCAAGCACAGTTTAAGTCAGTCTCTCTCTCTCTCTCTCTCTCTCTCTCTCTCTCTCTCTCTCTCTCTCTCTCTCTCTCTCTCTCTCTCTCTCTCTCTCTCTCTCTCTCTCTCTCTCTCTCTCTCTCTCTCTCTCTCTCTCTCTCTCTCTCTCTCTCTCTCTCTCTCTCTCTCTCTCTCTCTCTTGAATATACGCACACGCATACAAAAACGTTTATAGGAGAGTGCGAGCCAGACAAGGAAGTAAGAACCGGACAGAGGAGGAAGAGAATTATCCACACACCACCTCGCGACTGCTAATGCTGTACAAAAGACCACGTTCGGGGGAGATTATAGGCGGATGAAAGCAAGACAGGATCATTACAGCGGCGTTTCATTCAGAGCGATGAGCTGGCGGCATTACAGGCGGGGAAAAGGAGTGAAGGAATCTCTGGAAACATTTCTGATTGTACGGAGGGAAAGCTGCATTTGTGAGGGGCAGGAATAGCAAGTCTTTCCAGCGAGTAGTTTATGAGTGCGTGGTCAAAAGTTGCGCCGCTACACTTTAGAAGGAATAAAACTTGCTAGCCGTATTTTATCATGCCTTCTTGCCTTTCTTTTCAACCCATTACTGGTGAACGCCTCTACGTGCGAGGATGAATGCCTCTAAGCTCCCTTCCTTTATTGCCGTAATAATGTTAAGGTTCCATACACATACCAACCTTCCATAATGTTAAACTGACTGTATATTCGTTTTCTTTACGCTTACATTCAGGCTTCCTCTATTGCTGTAGTAAACTTTAAGCCTCGTACATGAACTCGTTTATATTGCAAGACTCCCAGTACATTTTCTTTGCGCTTCTATCTCCCGTTTTCTTCATAGTTTCCAATCCTTCACCACAAGTACAAGATACGTACACGGACATATGTGTCGACTTCGCTGGACGTATGAATCGACTTCGCTAATGACTGTGTAATGTGTAGTAATGCATAAACCGTCCTGAAGGGAAATATATATATAAAAAAACCTGGTGCTCATTTACGTTCTCTGAGGAAAGGTTTAGTTTTGGGGAGCGAAGGACACTGTTCATTAATCAACAACAGCTTCAATGTGCCTCGGGAACAGTCTTGCTGATAACTCTTGACAGTGTCTAGATTTTTAGAGTTATAAATTTTGTTCGTAACTCTTGATGCAGTACCAAGTTTTGAAGCCATATAATTTTTCTCTTAATCTTTTATATATATAACAAATTTTTTAAAGTAAAGTTTTATCAACTTCTGATGGAGTCGATATTTTTTGAAGCTATAGCCTTTCCCGCTCTTTTGATACAGCATTGCTAGTGACATTTGAAAGAGTCCAAAGTTTTCAAGCTACAATTTTCCTGTTGATTTTAAGTAAAATGTTTTTAAAATACAGTATTTTTCACTTAACTTTTGATTGAGTCCTAACCTTAAATATCATGTTATTCTGCCGTCGTAATTGGACATTCCGTGACATTCTGTCTAATGCTGTGATGGTGTCATTCCAGAATTAAGCCTCCGCTCTGTTATAGAGCGAGACAGTCCGTCCGACAGACTGACTGACTGAATGACTGACAAACAGAACGAGCATAGTTCTTAATCCCTTGTTTCAAAATATCTCTGCATTGTACAAGTTCGCAATTCCTATACAAGTTTTATAATTGTAATAGTTATGTACTCCTATTCTACGTCTACTTTTGAACATGCTCTCTCTCTCTCTCTCTCTCTCTCTCTCTCTGTGTGTGTGTGTGTGTGTGTGTGTGTGTGTGTGTGTGTGTGTGTGTGTGTGTGTGTGTGTGTGTGTGTGTGTAACCAGCCTCTTCATTACAACACAAGTGCATTCATCATAACAAAAAAAGGAAAGCGTGTATTAGTATGACAGATGATAAAGAAAGAGCAGGAGCAGAGATGGAAGTGAAAGAGAAGTCTCTATTAATCTTTATCTTTACGCTTCGTCTGCTCGCCAATTTCTAAAACCTTCGTGAGTCGCCGTAATGATTCGCAGTTGGAGGTTCCCGCACAAACAGTCTCCATTTCTAGTGCCTTTCATCTCGGCCACAAAATCTTTAATACCCCTAAATCATCTGCCAAATTGGCCACGCGCTTGCAATAATAGTTGGCACCGGCCGAGGCTTATTTGCTTAGCGTGTCGTAAAATAAGAGTTGAATGTCAATTAAGGGATATCTCAAGTTTATAATGCCTTCGTGAAATGTTAAAAGGGTTATAATAATAGTCGTGATTGCTTAAACTAACGTGTCGATGTGATTTTATGTGGATTAGTGTGTGTGTGTGTGTGTGTGTGTGTGTGTGTGTGTGTGTGTGTGTGTGTGTGTGTGTGTGTGTGTGTGTGTGTGTGTGTGTGTGTGTGTGTGTGTGTGTGTGTGTGTGTGTGATATCGGTAGTTCTGCGTTCTGCTGACGTCAACGAGAACAATATATTCACTCATTCTTTTTCACGCACACAAAGAAAAGAAAGTAACACATGGAAGCCGTAAAACAAAGAAAATATAAAAGAAACAATAAAAAAACATGGTTAAAATGAAATACATGAGTGATAAATAAGAAAACCAAGGCACGTAGGATAAAATTAGAAAGAATGAGTTTGTTAAAAATATACGAAGCTATAAAACACAAAATATATTGGAACGATAGCATAAAAGACAGCTTAATTGGAAAAAAAGAAAAATCAAGTTATCATGCATTCTAAGAATCTTGATAACTGGAAGACTTGAATGCTTTAAATATATGAACAAGAGAAACAAGAGAGAAACAAGAGAACAATGCTTAAGAAAAAAGGAAAAACAAAGTATTGCATATCTTGAAAAAGGAAAAACCTCGCAAGAAAACAAGCAAAAAAGAAGGAAGAATAACAACATGCATTCTAAATAAATATGGAAAAAAAGAGTAACTGGTTAATCTATACATACAAAATCCATGACAAGGAGAAAACACGAAGGGCATGACATAATTGAAAAAAAAGAGGAATATTAACTAGGAAAATAATAAAGGAGAAGTGTACATTCCAAAATAGTATAAAAAAAAACACACAGGAATAAATTGCCTTACATATAAAACACACACACAAAAAAAAAAAAAACACGTATCATAATTAGAAAAAAAACTAGGAAAACAATGAAAGAAGAACATTGTGCATTCTAAAACGACACTAAAAAAAAAAAAAAAAGACGAGCAAATAACCTTAAATATAAAACACATCAAAATAACCACACAGAAACACGTGACATGGCTGAAAAAAATAAATAAATAAGAAAAAATAGGAAAACAATAATAGAAGAACAGGGTGCATTCTAAAACAACATAAAGAAAAAGCACAGCAACAAATAACCCTAAATCTTAAAAAAAGGCACAATTAAAAAATAACACGGAATAAATGAAAAAAAAACAAACTAAGACAAAACAACGAAACACAAGCAACACAACTCTAAAACACACACACACACAAACACACACACACAAGAAAAGAATACATCACCGTAAACATACAGTACACCAACAAAAAACACAGGTAGCAATGAAATACAACCTTGTAACACCCTTCTTTACCTTCACCCTATTCACCAAGCACCACCACCATCACCATCACCCTCATCACTGCAGTCACACCATCCTTCCCTCTGCTTCTTTGTAAATCTTGTCTTATAATCCCTCAGTCCATTATCAGGCAGGCCCCGACATCCCCTAATATTACGTAATGAACTATTCTCTTTATGGGTCATATTTCTATAAACCTGAGTATATTTTCCTTCCCTAAATTGTGGCTTAGGCGAGGGCTTAGTTGTGTGGCCAGGAGAGGGGAGGGGAGAAGGGGGTGTATCGATCACGCCCCCTTCTTCCAGAGCCAAAGGATGGTGTGCTATAGATTTGTGCTTTATGTATTTCAGAGAGAGAGAGAGAGAGAGAGAGAGAGAGAGAGAGAGAGAGAGAGAGAGAGAGAGAGAGAGAGAGAGAGAGAGAGAGAGAGAGAGAGAGAGAGAGAGAGAGAGAGAGAGAGAGAGAGAGAGAGAGAGAGAGAGAGAGAGAGAGAGAGAGAGAGAGAGAGAGAGAGAGAGATACACACAAGCATACATACATATAGACAGACCGACGGAGAGAAGGAAGCAAGCAAAAGAAAGAAAGAAAAAGAAAAAAAGAAAAGACAAAGAAAAAAGAAAATAAGAAAAAAGAAAAAGAAAGAAAAAAAAAAGCTGAAAAAAGATACCCACTCACCAACACACACACACACACACACACACACACACACACACACACACACACAAACATACAAAGACTGACGTTTGAACACACACAAGGAAAATGGAAAAAAAAAAAAAAAAAAACTGCCAGAGAAAAATAGAGAAAGAAAAACAAAGACAAAAACAGAAATGCAAACACGAGAGTTGGACAGAGAAAATAAAAGAACTATAAAGAAAAAAACAAAAAACAAATGCAGAGAAAAGATGTACAAAAATAAAAAAAATAAATAAAAAAAAAACAAGAGAAGAAAAAGATTTAGAAACACCAGGAAACAAGAGTATTAACACAGGAACTATATTTATCACAAGACCCATCACACACACACACACACACACACACACAGAGACAGACACGTGCACTCTTACTGGTCACATCACGCACCATTCTCTGATCTAAAAATAACCAAGGACAGTACGCGTAACAATTGCCCCGTCCCCCCTTCCCCTCCCCCCAACACACACACACACACACACACACACACACACACGGTACAAAACAGCTCGCGTGTCCCTCTAAAAAAGAAGCCGCATAAGTTTCCGTCAGCTTTGCATGATGGCAGGAAGGCGACCGTGATCAGCAAATATACGGCAGGTGGGACCGGTGCTTAAGGGCAGGTAGCGCAGGTGAGGTGATTGCGTGCCTTCAACATGATTAACAGGAGGAGGAGGAGGAGGAGGAGGAGGAGGAGGAGGAGGAGGAGGAGTAGGAGGAGAAGGAGGAGGAGGAGAGGAAAGAATGCACAGGTCAGCAAACAAGCAAAAAAGAAAGAAAAACAGAAAGAAAACGAAAAAGAGAAAAGGAAGAAAAGAAAAAATAAAGAATGAATAAATAAATAAAAAGAGAAAAAGGAAAAAAGAAAGAAAAAGAATACCAGACACAATAAAAACAAAAACAAAAAGAAAACTAACCCAAGAATACGAACAAGAAAAGCAGAGAGGAGGAAGAAGAGCAAGAGGAATGGAGGGAGGGAAGGAAGAGAAGCAGAAGGAATAGGAACAGACACACCACGAAGCAGAAGGTAAAAAGAGAGTTGGGGAGAAGCAGCAGACCAACGAGGAGAAGAAGTAACAAGATGGAAGGAGAGCTGTGACGCATCGCAGGTCGTGACGCAAACTGGAGATGCTGCTATTTCTGCCTCTTTTCCGTGCCTTTTGTTGCCTAATGGTCAAGCACACACGGCCGAGCGAGGTGCTGCAAATATTACCTTTGTGTTCCGTTTACTGTAGAGGTGCTGGAAAATTTGTCCTTGTGTCGACATTTTTACCAAACAGAGCAAACTCGTGTCCTCAGTGTTATCCTAATTGATCTAGTTTTATAGAATGTTCCTTTTAGTTGAGTGTTTTTGATGGGAGTAAAGAATTGTATGTTAATTTAATTATATTCTTCGTGTTGTTGTATTTGTTGTTCTGTGATATTTTCAAGGTGGAATTACTTTTTTTTTTATTTATTTTTTTATTTAGTTCCTTCTTGTTTTTTTCCCCTTTTTTTTAAAGTTATTTCCTCCTTGTCTACTTTTGTTCCCCCTTTTTTTAAGTTATTTTCTGTCTTTTTTGTTCGTCCTTTTTTTTAAGTTATTTTCTCCGTCTTTTTTTGTTCCCCCTTCTTTTAACTTATTTCCTCATCTATTTTTTTGTTCCCCTTTGTTCTAAATTTTCTCCTTGTTTTTTTTTTTTTTTTTTTTTGTTCGCCCCTTTTTTCAAGTTATTTTCTCCTTGTCTTTTTGTTCCTCCTTTTTTTTTAAAGTTATTTCCTCCCTGTCTATTTTTGTTCCCTTTTTCTTAAGTTTTCTCCTTGTCTTTATAGTAGAATGAAATGAAATACGATATTCTAATCATGGTACAGCAAGTTTTTCCTCGAACATTAAATTTAATTTCATCTTTTAATTTCACCTAAGGATACAGTTTCCCGGATTTCTCAGATATTTGCTTGTATTTTTGTTCTTAGTCTATGTTGTTATTTTTGGATGGTGATGCCCCCATAAAATACGAATCTTTACTTATCTGTACTGCAATATTCAAAAAGTCTTATCTGTCCCTATTGTCTTTTCCATTTTTTCCATTGTGTGATGAACTAATAACGTTTTTCACTTCTATAAAGGCTCTACCAACACCAATTATAATGTCGTTCATGATTTAGAAAAGAATGAATAACACGTGATAAAAGGCGATAAGATGATAAATGTTTAGTATATTCGTTAATTTTCAGAAACTCAGAAGATACGAGATTTCTCCAAGGAATACTAGATTGCTTGCTGAGTTGATATTGGGAAGGCGCTCTCTCTCTCTCTCTCTCTCTCTCTCTCTCTCTCTCTCTCTCTCTCTCTCTCTCTCTCTCTCTCTCTCTCTCTCTCTCTGTGTGTGTGTGTGTGTGTGTGTGTGTGTGTGTGTGTGTGTGTGTGTGTGTGTGTGTGTGTGTGTGTGTGTGTGTGTGTGTGTGTGTGTGTGAAGGGTGTCTCGACAATGCATATTTACTTGTTACCTCTATTTTTGTTTTTCTTTCGCTTTCTCTTCTTTCCCCCGTGGCTCGAGTCGCTGAGCTCCAGGCGGCACCTCACTGTCTAGACGTGAGCGACTTAAAGGTGAATGAATAAAATAATTCTTCTCGGATTATCCACTTGAACTAATGACGAATATTGGTTTAAGCACAAAGTCATTTCATAGTTAAAGTGAAGAACGATAAAACGGAGTAAACCAAAGGAGATCATTTAATTCAACATACTTTGCATTAATCATATGTCTGATAATCATGAGAATCACCACAGCATCCTCACTGCCAGTCATTTTCTACCTATTTCATGTCCGCCATTCCCCTTCACTCTCCCACAAACTGCCACACCGGACCACTCCTGTTAAGCACCAGTCACTTGATCTTATCCTTTCAACATCCATCAGGTATTTGCCCTCCACCAACCATTCCCTGCCAGACATTCCCTTCTTAGCCAGTCTCCCCTACACTTATTTTCTAATGTAAGAGGGGCATTGGTTAAGGGCAACAAAATATCTATAAAAAAGACCAACTGAGCCACCAGTCCTTAAAGAAGAGACGAGATGCTTTACCAAAATGAGGGAAGTGTCTTGAAACCTTCTCCTTGAAAGAAATTAAAGTCGAAGGAAGGGGAAATACAGAAGCAGGTAAGGAGTTCCAGTTCCAATCACTGAGTGGCAGATGAAAGGAATGGACTCAGTAATCATGTTAGTGCTGAGTCATTAGGGAACTTTAAAAAATGACAAATTTATGGACGGGTACGATAGGTGGAAAGAATTAAGTACGAGTATGTTTTGTTCAGGGACTGCCACGTGTATCTGATGGCTTCTTGCAGCTTCCCTTATTTTATGTTCTTACGTCCTAATCGTCGTTTTTATGCTTTCCTCCAGCCGCTTCTGTCAGTCATCCATCTATTCATCCATCTTTGCAAAACCCTCTTCTACCAACTCTCTTCTACAGCCCTCTGCCAAACAACCCCTGCCTGCCACCCCTATCTAGTTACTTCCCTTTATCCGCCCTGTCAGCCGCTCCTCTCTTCTCGCCCTGCAGGTCACCATCAGCGCATCCCACGCAAACACGTCCCCCATTCCAAGTACACCATAGTCAATCCTTCCCTCGCCTCCCCTCGGCTGTCCAAGCGTCCCTCCCAGTCACCCTCCCGCCAGTAACATCCTGTCGCCGCCCACCCGCCCGGTCCACGCCGCCAGACATCCTTCTCCCTCAGGACACGAGGCGAGAAAAGCCAGTAACATAATAATTTTTGAATCGAAATACAAAGGAGATAGTTGCAATTTAGTGAGGAATATTTCGACTTTTACAGCCTCACAAACATCGGCCATCGCTCCGGGGCTAAATATTAAAACACTGCAAACGGTCATCTGCCTCCATTCTCTCCCTGTCTCCCTCTCTTTCTCTCCCACATAAGAAAACATTCAATACTCCTCCGATATATACGTGACGTCACTCGCCTCCCATAAAAGGCAACCATTAGCATAAGTTCTGCTCGCCTCTATTCTCCTCACAAAACGCCATTACAGCTGCCGCCCCTTCCCCTCCGCTGCACTTAGAGAGGCACGCAAGTTATCGCTCACTTCTATGCAATAATCAAATGTGCTTTATCCCAACTCACTGAATGAAATGATGTGAAAGCCTATTTGTTTTATTTCTCATGGCATAGTTCCATTTTTTTTCCTTCCTGACAGGTGGTAATCTCATTAACTTCAAGATGCGAAATACCGTTCAATATCTTTTCCTTGTTCTTTTTTTTACGTGGTCATATTAAACCGTTATATATACAAGATACGGTCTTTTTATCATTATACGCTCTGGTTAATTAAAGAGAGTTAAGAATTCTTAGGGAACGAAGAGAGGTACTGACGCCGGTGTAGAAATTAAGACAAAGAACGAGAGGATGGAATAGGTGGAGGGAGAGAGGAGAAAAAAATGCACTGAGAAAAGGAATACAGGGGAGGAAAAGACAGTCGAACAGTGAAAAGTGAGGCAAAGAGGAAGAGAGAGGAACGGAGAGGAATGAGTAAGAGGGATAGGAAGAGGGGGAGCAAACAAGAGGAAATGGAAAATGAAGGAGTAAAGATCATAAGTGTAAAGAGCAGGAGACAGGAGACCGAAAGGGGAAGAGGAAGGAAATAAAGAAACTAAGATGTAAGGTACCAGCATGAAGGAAGAGGAGGAGGAGAGAATAAGTTGTGAGAGGAATTAAAGAAAAAGGCAATGGAAGCACAAGAAATAAGATAAAGGGTAAGAAAATGGAAGGAGGAAAATGGGAAAAGAGAAACTAGGATGAGGGAAGCGTGTAAGAAACCATGAAGGAAGAGGAGGAGGAGAGAATAAATTGAAGGAGAAAGAGGAAAAAGGCAATGGAAGCACAGTAAATAAGATAATGTAAGAAAATGGAAGGAGGAAAGGAGGAAAAGAGAAACTAGGATGAGGGAAGCGTGTAAGAAACCAACATGAAAGAAGAGGAAGAGGAGGAGGAGAAAATAAATTGAAGGAGAATGAGGAAAAAGGCAATGGAAGCACAGGAAATAAGATAAAGGATAAGGAAATGGAAGGAGGAAAGTGGGAAAAGAGAGGCTAACACGACAGAGCCCACTGCTACTGTCGTCCTCACATGCAAAGAGGGCGACCAGCATTGTGTGGTGGATCAATATACCCAGACAACACGACAACCTCACGCTGTCTCTCGTCCACCCCCCGTCAACAAGAATGCTGAGATCGAATTGGAGTTGGACTGTCAGGGTCTCAATCTCTGGTAAATTCCGGAACTCCCTGCCTGTCTCTGTATTTCCACCTTCCTATGGCTTGAATTCCTTCTAGAGGGAGGTTTCAAGACACTTATCCTTCAATTTTTGACTACCGCTTCGGCCGCTATTCGGGGACCGGCATCTCAGTGAGCTTATTTATTTATTTATTTATTTTTATATTTTTTTTGTTGCCCTTATCCGATGTCCCTCCTACATAAAAAAAAAAAAAAAGAATGACTAGGTGGCAGTTTGTTATCGTTAGGTTATAATGTACTTAGTGAATCTGAAGCTTGGTAAAAAAACATAAGTAATCCTTTATTGAAAATGTGAAGGTAATGAACATGCTTAGACTAACAACACCGAATAACAAAGATCAAAATCAGCACTATGATAACTTGTACAAAAATTAATAAATAAAATAAATAAATAAATAAAAATAAATAAATAAATTGTAATCCTTTACCAAAATGTGAAGACGATGAAAATGCTTAGATTAACAATACCGACTAATCAACACCAGAATAGCGAAATACAATACAATTACAACGAGACAAACCTAATTATTCTGGCAGCCTGTTATGGTCATGTTATATCTGGTGAAAAATCTGAGCCCCGGACATAACGGAAACCATGTTAGTAGTGGATGAACTGAAGCAAGGTGAATGAGTTTCCAGCACGGTGCCATCAACTCACGACTTGACACCGAGACAGCTATAATCGCATTTTTACAATATGAATAATTTTTCTGATACACCTTGATGCCTGCGAACGAATTTGATTACTGTTTCGCAGCAAAATCGCGTGTTTTACCTTCGTGAGGGCGGAGAGGGAAGCTCCTCAACACGCCTTGAATAATCTGAATGGCACGTGCAGGCATTTAGGAGCCACGTTACAGTACCCTAACAGCCACGTAACAGTCCCGTACAAGGCACCTAACTGTCCCTCACCACGTAAGTCTCCTCAACAAGCCATGTTATCCGAAAGGCACGTGCAGCCATTTAACAGTCACGTAACCATCTCCTATCACGCACAAGAAAAAAAAAGAAAATAGGTGTATAGTAGTAAATGTAAAGTTCTCTCATTGCTTCATTGTGTAAGTGCTTCCAGCTTATGCACAGTAGAGTCGAGGCTTCAAACATAAGCTTCAAAGATTCATAAAGCGGACTATCGAACAATGACTCTTTTACCATCACATCACACGAATTTTTTTTTAACATAACAGGATCCTTACCAACCAGCTAAGACTCGTTAGCGACCATAAGACAATCACGAAACAACAATCTTTTAACCATAACCTAACATCCCTAACAGCAAATAGTTACAGATATCCCTAAATTAAAGTAAGTGCCGCTAATAACCTGCAGCTGGCACCTCACACTCAGCTTACAGGAACATAGTAAAGACTGCGCGTGAAAGCTTGGGTGTGACAGCAAACCGAACCACCCAGAAACTTTCAATCTTCTACTGTCTTTCTGTTTTTCACCAACATTTATCTATCTTCCACTATCCCACCTCTCCCCCATCCCCCAATACTGTAACCCCCTTTCTAAATAAACTGTTAAAATGTTAAACTGCTTGGGTGTGAGTGGACGCTCCGGAGTGTGTCAGGGCAGGATGCTGGCTTCCATGTGGCAGGTCATTAGATTTTATGCTGCCATTCTGAAATATCCATCAAGATTTAAACTTGCTCATAATTCAGTGATGGAGTGGGAGGAAGTTTGTAACGATACGCGCTAAATCCCTGCGTGACTATGCTAATTGAAGAGAAGGACAAGGAAGAGGGAGAAAAATAGAAAAAAAGGAGGAAGGAAAAAAAGAAGAAAATATGAGATAACAAGAGGAAGCCAAGGTGTGTGTGTGTGTGTGTGTGTGTGTGTGTGTGTGTGTGTGTGTGTGTGTGTGTGTGTGTGTGTGTGTGTGTGTGTGTGTGTGTGTGTGTGTGTGTGTGTGTGTCGCGCCTCGTGACTCCCAATGTTCACTAATTGGGAAGTCAATAGGTGGCCACATTAAGGAGTGAGTAAAGACGTGTGAACCTTGATTGTGATCGGCGAGAGAGAGAGAGAGAGAGAGAGAGAGAGAGAGAGAGAGAGAGAGAGAGAGAGAGAGAGAGAGAGAGAGAGAGAGAGAGAGAGAGAGAGAGAGAGAGAGAGAGTGTGTGTATCGGCCAGGAAGTCTTAGAAAGCCGCGTTCTGTTAAACAAGGCAAAAAGCTCAGCATTGACCAGGCAGTGTGCAGGACAAATTCTTGAAACACGGCAGGATTTTTTTATCGCCCCAGAGCTGAGAAAAGCAAACGTGATTATTATTTGTGAACCTTCACTAAAGTATGTTTATGTTAGGACTGTCACTTTCATAATTCTAACCGAAACCCGAAGACAGGTGTTAATATCTGCGCCAAAAATAACAACCAGGCTTTTCTAAAAAAAAATAAATAAAAAAATAAAATAGTTATAATAATAATAAATGAAAATAAGAAAATATAATAATGATTATATATATATATATATATATATATATATATATATATATATATATATATATATATATATATATATATATATATATATATATATATATATATATATATATATATATATATATATATATATATATATATATATATATATATATATTATAAAATTTACTTAAAAAAACACATCACTGACTTTCCTATCTTATTCTTACACAATTCTCGTCTTCAAATTATGAAGATAAATTTGAATGAGGTGGTCAATAAAAACACTGGAACAGCAAGGACACATTTCTTGGGAAAAAAAAAAAAAAAAAATGCGGAATAACTGCAAAAGATCAGCACAGACATGGCGTGCATAAGGCATTCTTAAAGCACAGCAGGAATGTTCGAATTCCACCAGAGCTGCAAGAAAAGCGAACACTGTTATGATTTCCGAGTCTGAGAAACATTAGCTTCCATATTTTATTGGAGTGTATTTTTTTTTTAATAAGAGATGCATTGGTCTTATTTGAAAATCTCACTTTACACTTTCTTAAACATCCTGTGTTGCACGATTCGCGTCTTGAAATTGTGAACTGAAAACGCAGGCGGGTGTCAATGAAAGCCTTGAAATAGGATGCAAGTATTTCTTAAAAGAAAAAAAAAAAAATGTAGAAATGTAAAATATCAGTAATGATGTGCACGCAAACCTATTCTTAAAGCATGAAGGGGACTTTCAGAGTCTACTAAAACTGGAAGGAAAGGGAACACAATTACAAACAATACATTTAACTGACAGACTCGTGGTTATGAAACACAAAATGTAAAGATTAATTCAAGTCTTCCACAAGCGTGTAGCCTTTAACATTCAATCACCTCAACTGTGAGTGAATAATGAACCTGGCGTCGGTTCCTCTTCCCTTGCAGCCTGGCCAGTCTCGGGGCGCCACGGACGCGCGGCAAGACAGACCGCACCAATGTGGACGCGTGTCACTCAGGAGTTCTTTGCATTTATTGATTTATTTACTTATTTTATCTGTTCAATTGTTTTTATCAATACGGTGCCGCTATTCACCATTTCTTCAACCCAAGGCACTGGTACCTTACAACAAAAGTAATTTACAGAGGTTATACTCAATGCAACTCATGATACAGCTATAAAAATTGTGCAATTCTATGTAATAAAAAATAAGAATTCTTCGAGGATAAACTGACAAATTTCCATTATTTTTATGTAAGTAATTGTTGAAAAAAAAAAAAGTATATTTACCGTTTCCTTACAATACAAGCGTGTGTTTAGGAGTTTTTATTCGCCTCTTAATAAAAGTAATGATTCCCTTGTTTTCCGAGAGTTTAAAAATCCTTCTCTAAGAGTGACAGGGAAGTGACGACGAGTCTATTTTTAGTCATTTGTTACAATTTTTTAAGCATTAATAAGACGTGGTTAAGACTGTAATCCTTGACCAATATGTGAACACAATGGAAAAGCTCAGAGTAATAATGCCGACTACCCAACCACTCAGGTCACGGAACACAACACAATCACAGCAACACCAAATATAACATCATGCACATTAATTTTTAATTACAACCAAATGCACTTTTTGGCCAATGAAGTGAGGTGGTGTTCAATATAATAAAGTCCTTTGTACTTGTGTAACGCCAGAGACTTAATTGCGGGGCTTTTCTCTTTATTAAGGATTTCCCACCTGGCTTCCTAAACATGAAGCTCAAGGTTGTACCTGTATTTACTTATTACAGTTGCTCTATTAGTACTATTAATATTGTTGAAATTTATCCTCAGGCATGGAAGTGTACTTTGTGCTAATGTGTAAGTACGGGGATTGAAACTTGTCTTTCTCTTCCTCCCTCCCAGGCATTTTCTTATATGATTTTTTTATTGTTTTGAGTTGAAAACACAAATCTCTCTCTCTCTCTCTCTCTCTCTCTCTCTCTCTCTCTCTCTCTCTCTCTCTCTCTCTCTCTCTCCTCTCTCTCTCTCTCTCTTCCAGATCCGCATAATGCTGCCGTAAAAACAGGCATCACTCGTCACGATGTGTTTCAATCCCGGCACTGAGTTCGCGCCAGGAATAGCATCACGAGGGGCGCGGGTCAGCACATGATGGAGTGCATACTCGTGGACAATGGTAGAGTAACATTCTGCATTTGCCCCACTGTGTTTAATGTTGTCCTTCACTTTTTAAGTCCCTACATCCGATGACAAACTTTAAGAGCCTGAACAATCACAGATTTTCACACAATTAGAAGACTTAAGATTGAAAGAAAAGGGAGTGGAAGTGAATTGAAAAAGTTACTTGATTTCTGACAACGACTGCAGTTTAACATTACCGATTTTTTATATATATATATTTTTTAAGCACTTTAACAACTGCCTCTCATGAAAATTATATGCATCACTCATCAGAGGATTACAGTAAAATGGAAGGATTGGTAGCTCGTATAGAATATATATATCTCATTCCAGTGATGTGATTGCAGTCCATGTCTGATGTAGTGGCATACTTTTAACTAATATTTGGAAGAATGAGAATGAGAAATAAAGGAAGGAAGGTACAGTAGAAAATGAGGAAGGGAAGAGGGCAATGAAAGTATATATAAAAAAAAAAAAAAAAAAACTTTTGAATGACAAAGAGAAGAGATGCAAAAGAGAAAATAATGGAGTGGAGGAAAGGGAAAGTCAAACAGTTCTATATATAACACCGACTTTAACGAGAACATTTTCAGCCCAGCCTGTCAATCGTGGCCAGATAAGTAACACTACACTTTCACTGTGTTTTTGAGTTCCTCTTTGCGCATTCACTTCCTCTTACGACCTCTGCTCAGCTACGACTATATCAGGAGTCAGGATTTGCTGGGAGGTTGTCAGCAGATCAGAACACCTAAGATCCCATTGTGTTTGAACGATGGAGATCCGAAACAGGCGATGCTCCATACAAAACCCTGAAGGCGTCAAAGCGAAATGTTTCTAGGGTAGCGTGGCACCTCACAGAATATACACATTTACTAGGGAGAGAGACGCATTCAAATAAGCGAAGGTTACCACCCGACCTGTATACCTGTATGTAGAGAGGAAGTGCAGGAAAATGGTGCCTGTAACCTCATTTACTGCGACACGGGATTAATCAGCGCACGGTCAACTTGGGGCCCTGAAATCCTGCTTCCTCGATGCTCAGAAGGCTTAGGGCGGGCAAGGGTCGGCAGCATTTTCCCCTGGTGCACGGCCGCAGGGGAGGGGGAGGTGATGTTAAGGCCGCGGCTAAGTAGGCTGGCAGCAAGTGGAAGGAGGAGCATGAGTGTGGCAGGGAAGCAGTGGTTGTTATCCTAGGTGTAGTGATGAAAGTGCTGCGTAGTAGTAGTAGTAGTAGTAGTAGTAGTAGTAGTAGTAGTAGTAGTTTTATTGGTCTTTACGAATGGACAAGGAACACGATGACAATATTCTGCCATGTCATGTTCCTTTACCTGCAGCAGCAGCAGCAGCAACAACAACAACAACAACAACAACAACAACAACAACAACAAACAACAACAACTTCAGAGAGAGAGAGAGAGAGAGAGAGAGAGAGAGAGAGAGAGAGAGAGAGAGAGAGGATGAGAGAGAGAGAGAGAGAGAGAGAGAGAGAGAGAGAGAGAGAGTAACGAAGGAGACGCAGAAACAGGATGGCGGAAAGAAGAAGCGGAGGGAGAATGAAAGAAAAGAAAGGTGACACTTGAGATGACCAAAATGGGAACACTTTTTGATAGCAACAATGGAGGTGGACTTGAATTACCATAAGAGCGTAGGAGAATAAGGGAAGCTGTAAGAACACATTAAGAATAGGGAGGGAGAGAAAGAGAATGAATGAAATGAGATGAACATTACATTTGAAAGCATCAGAACTGGAACGCCTCTCGGTAATAAACAAGGGAAATCTCATATTAACATAAGAACATAAGGGAAGCTGCAAGAAGCCAGCAGGAAGACACGCGTACACCTTGAATGCCACATATTAACCTGTCTGCTCTTTATTCCCGTCCATAAACTTGTCTGGTCTTTCAAAAACCTGCCACTGACTTGATTAACAACCTAATAATTGAGCCAATAAAAATTATTAATCAACTTGAAATCATGACCACGTTTAATACTTCAAATCCCAAACGCGTCCCTTTTTTTCCACACACACTAATGCGGTTTAATCGTGGATAATAATCCTCGTAATAACACGCGTTTATAATTATTTCAGTTTTTCTTTTGTTATTTATATATTTCGTCTTTCTCAATGAGGGTCATCTGTACGTGAGAGTGGATTTAGTTCAACTTATATAGGCAATAAATATGATCTGTGTTGATTTATTCTCTCTCTCTCTCTCTCTCTCTCTCTCTCTCTCTCTCTCTCTCTCTCTCACTCTCTCTCTCTCTCTCTCTCTCTCTCTCTCTTATAGAGACACTATAAATTATATAAATTTACGGTGGGAATAAATATCCGTTCCATTTTCTTTTTTACTGCCGTGTTTGCTGAGTCCTTAGAGAGAGAGAGAGAGAGAGAGAGAGAGAGAGAGAGGAGAGAGAGGAGAGAGAGAGAGGGAGAGAGAGAGAGAGAGAGAGAGAGAGAGAGAGAGAGAGAGAGAGAGAGAGAGAGAGAGAGAGAGAGAATGGAAGTAGCAGAAAGGATGCAAAAATAGAAAGAAAAAGAAAGGAAGAAAGAAAGAAAGAAAGAAAGACATGGCAAGCAAACACGTGTGAGGGCGAGAAAGAGACGAACAGAGGAAGAGAGAGAAGTGGAGAGGATGAAAGGCAGGAAGCAAGAACATTCTGAATAAAGGAGTAGAGAAAGAGAAAGAGCGAAAGAAAAGAGCTGCAGTGAAGGGCAAGAGGAAGCATAAGGTGAAGGGGAACACGAAAGGGAAAGAAAGATATATGAAAGAAAATGTGAAGAGTTGGAAGGGGGAAGGGACGAGAGAGAGGAGAGAGAGAGAGAGAGAGAGAGAGAGAGAGAGAGAGAGAGAGAGAGAGAGAGAGAGAGAGAGAGAGAGAGAGAGGAGAGAGAAGAGAGAGAGAGAGAGAGAGAGAGAGAGAGAGAGAGTTTGTTCTATAAAGAAGTTTATTCTGTGTGTGTTGCTGTGTCTGTGTTGGTGTGTGTCTGTGTGTGTGTGTGTGTGTGTGTGTGTGTGTTGTGTGTGTGTGTGTGTGTGTGTGTGTGTGTGTGTGTGTGTGTGTGTGTGTGTGTGTGTGTGTGTGTGTGTGTGTGTGTGTGTGTGTGTGTGTGTGTGTGTGTACTAGTTCTCCGAAAAATAACAAAACAAACTTATAATGGAAGGTCGCGGGCCATCGTAGGGGAGCGAGTAAAAACTTGTGTGAAAAATCGTCCAACTTTTAAGTGGTTGTGACTGTGAAGACGCATGACCGACCCCAAGTAACACGACCTGCGGACATTAATAAAAGTACATAAGGATAAAAAAAAAATAAAAAAGAGAGGGGCTTCCAGAATTACTAAAGAAAAAATACAAAATCTAAAAGTTCCCAAAGTTAGGATAGGTGAAATCTTAATTAAAATTCCACGTAGAATAAAAATAAGTTCTTAAAAAAATAAATAAATATAATAAACATACATAAAAATTATATTAAAGAAGTTCTAAAATTCATTAAGAAAAACGAGCTTCCACTATCAACAGAAAAGAAACCAAAAAAAGAAAAAAAAAAGATAAATATCAATAAAGAGGAATTTCTAAAATAAAAGAAAAAAAGCTTGGGATTTTAATACAAACAAAATGAAACGAAAAAAAAAAAGTTTCCAAAACTCTAGGAGCCTCAATGATTAATGAAAAAAACTTCCAAAATTTAGCAGGAAATAAAGAAGAGGAGGTAATTCCTTGCCACACAGATTACATTAAGAAATTAGTTTGCAAAGCATCAACAATAATGAAAAGTTGAAAAGTTTATATTACATAAAGATTATGGAGATGACTGTAAAAATGTTCTAGTGTGTGTGTGTGTGTGTGTGTGTGTGTGTGTGTGTGTGTGTGTGTGTGTGTGTGTGTGTGTGTGTGCGCGCGCGCGCGCGTGTGCGCGTGCGCGCGTGCGAGAGAGAGAGAGAGAGAGAGAGAGAGAGAGAGAGAGAGAGAGAGAGAGAGAGAGAGAGTCCACAATGGTAATGGAAGAATAATGACCAGTAGACAGGAAGAGGTACACCTTGCTTCTCCCCTCTCTCTCTCTCTCTCTCTCTCTCTGAGGTTCAACACTGTCAGGGTGCAAATAACTAGTTTACATTTTTACTCTCCTTCTACGAAATGCTAATTCTGGGGAAGTCTTTGTGCATTTCTGTGAACGCACTGTGATGGAAATAAAGACCAACGCAAGGTGTGGCAAAGGACACGTGTACGACTGCGGTTTCCTTCCATATCTCCTTTTCATAACGTGTTTGTTTATATTAATTTGTGCGTAGGATGCTCTCTCTCTCTCTCTCTCTCTCTCTCTCTCTCTCTCTCTCTCTCTCTCTCTCTCTCTCTCTCTCTCTCTCTCTCTCTCTCTCTCGCTAAAATCAATTCCTTGTATCTCTGAATAGCAAACATAATAACATTTCCTTTACCGCAGAAGAAGAAAATAGTTCCTTACTTTCCATAGTATATTAATAACCAGGAACAACAATAATTTCAACACCTTTTGTTTACAGGAAAATACCTTCACAGACATAGAACTGAACCATTCACCCTTTGTCTCTCGCTCCTTTAAGATCAGTTTCAGGAAAAGCACCGTCTCATCTTCAGACCGTCAACTAAAAGGGATTAAAACCCGTCAAAACACTGAAAACTCTTTTCTTGAAGAGAGCGAGGAAGTGACTGCCATGCTGGCTTTACATTGGGGACCATCTAAATTCCTATACACCAACATATGAACTCACACCACTATCTTGCCGTGGATGGTAAACAAAACACAAACTATGTTAACTGTTAGAGATACTAAACCTGAATGAATGTGAAAAAAAAAATCTATTTTTAATTTTATAGGTGTAATTGGAATTCATTTGTGGCCTATATTGATTTATATTAGAAATTAATTCCAATGACACCTCTACCAGAGAGAGAATATTAGTCTAGAAGTACTGGATGTGATAATACAATAGAATGTAATGTTGATAATTTCCTGCATGACTATTCAAATTATAACTTTCCTGCATGTGACACTTTATTCGTGGATCGTGAATTATCTGGCAACATGAATTTTTCCCAAAACACCTCTCAGTCCCTTCATATAATATTAACAGCATTCCACTCCATTTTCAAGAATCTATCGAGGTCTGTACTACTCAAGTAGGTAACTCTTTTGATGGCCTTAGTGCATGCGAGGGAAGACCAGCACCTGACATAGAACACATGTACAACATTCCACAGTATATCACATTTTCTAGCAGCCTTTCTAGACAACCTAGAGGATTTACTTATATTTTGAAGTCGAACTTTGAGAGTTGTAGACGAGCTGGTCTGACGATAAGATATCAATATATAGAAACAATATGTGTAGAAATATATCACCAGGATCACAGGAATATTACTGTAGGTATCATATATAGACTAGTTCAGTCTGGTGCTAGAGTTGTATTAAGAATTATTAATGAAATCTTCATTAAAATAAGTGACGAGGAAAAAGCTGTGCATATCCCAGATTATAAGTTGGATGTTTTGAAATGCAGTGAAGGTAAATCTGTGACAGAATTCAGTGACGTCAATTACTCAACACTTTTTCAACAATCGCTAAGCCAACAAGAGTGAGAAGCACCATCGCTGTGATAATCGCCCACGTTTGGTCTATTAACATAAAGCAAAATGCTTTTCATGAAATAATGTGCGACACTACTTCAGATCGTTTTCCGGCATTTTCAACATATCTTTCTGGAAATTACAAAAATGATTATGAATGTTCTACCATGTTATAGAGGAACTTACTTTTGTGCATTTATAAGTGGGAAACAGAAGAGGTGGTAAGTGGAACAGAAATGGTGGTAGTAACTGTGGCGGCGCTTGTGGTGGTGGGTGTAACTATGAGTGTATGATTGAGAGATGCGAGAACATCTAGCTTACTCTTCCTTGATTTGAATATTCTGTGGTTACACAATGGCAATACTGAACAAGAAGAAAAGTGTGCGGCTCGTGGGCGCCTTGGGCATCGTGGCGGCTGCCGCGTGGCTCATCATGAAGGTGTACAGCCCCGAGGCTCATGACATGGCGGTGAGGATGAGCGCCTTGCAGAGGCGAGCAGACCTCGTGCTGGACTCGCCCGTGGTGGCGCTGTACAATAGACTCGCTGGTTGGCGATGGTTGGGCCGCTTAAGGCCTGATGCCATCCTGCCGCACGCCGAGGCCTGCAAAGCGCCCTCCACAGCCGTGCGGTTCCTGCCGCTAGTGGGAGAGGCGCTGCTCGCCTCGAGATTCACCGAATACCGTCTTTGTATGGAAACGCTGCTTTTCAAGGCACACTCTGTGAATGCGTGTGCGCTGTACCTTGGGTGCGCGGCAGGAGTCCTGGCCGTGTCCCTGGCGTGGTGGCTCCTGCGGCCGTGTTTGCATTTCCTGTACGAGCGTCTGCTTTTGATGTTTTTCCTTGCCGGCAAAAAGCGCAAGTAGGAAGATGAGGAGTTCCTGCGGCGCCGCGTTTGTTTCCTGTCAGAGCAGGAATTGGCCGCCCTGGAAGCCCTGGGAGGCGGAGGTCAGCTTCACGGCGGTTTCTTCAGCACCGTCACAAAGTGTACATACGAAGGAAGGGACGCCATTATCAAGAAAATGAAAACCCATAACGGTGTTGTGCTGCTGCTGCGTGAGGCCCGTCTGATGGTGGAGGTGGAGGGCGCGGGCGGGGTGCCCGAGGTCCTGGCCGTGTGCCTCGAGCCTCCCGCCATGGTGCAGGTGTTTGTCGGAGACACTTACGACAAATACTTGCAGGAGTGTTGTGTGGGCGGCTTCCTGGACTCACTGGTGACCATCGCCCGCCTTGTCGGGGAGATTCACGCCAAGGGAATCGTTCATAACGACGTGAGGGCGTTGAATATCACCTTTGCTGGCAGCGTGCATGAGCCACACTTCCACCTCATTGACCTCGGCTTGGCGTGTCGCTTCGGGCAGGTTGCCACTGAGTTGCTGCTGAGGTACCTGAGTGACGCAGACGCGGAAAGCTTCGCGGATTGGAGCGAGCCGTCCCATGAGTCCGAGGACGTGCACGGTGGTGACTTGAGTAAGGACGAGGAAGAGGAAAGCCTGCCAGCGTAAAGGCACGACACGTGGTTGGCGCCAGAGGTGATACTACAGAGGCCGGTGTTTGCCCCGGGCGACGTGTACAGCTTGGGCGTCCTTGTCATTGAAGTGGCGTCATGCTGCGAACATGCTTTTCTGATACGCCCTCTATGGAAGGTGGCCAAGCTGTGCCTCCCAGTCAACCCGAGGCACCGTTGCTCCCTCACCCGCCTCTCTCAAGCCATAGCGACCCTCAAGAGCCGACTGACGCCCGAGCAGCTCAGCCAAACACTGGATGTCTTTCTGCCAATAACCGAGACTGAATCAGCAGGCTGATCTGCTCGTTCCTGTTGCCTCCGCCGCTGTGGCTGCGGCATTGCAGCTCTGTTTGCTGCAGAGGGTTGAAAACAGGACAGTTTTTACCAAGACGTCGTAAATCAGGTGTTGAAAGTAAGATTAATGAGCTGGGAATTAATCTTTCGGCTGTGGATAGGATACATACCCTACTTTTAGTGATTAGGTTAGGTTAGGTTAGACAAGGTTAGGTTAAGTTAGTTCAGATTAGGTTAGGTTAGGTCATGTTAGACAAGGTTAGGTTAAGTTAGTTTACGTTAGGTTAGAATAAGTTAGATTAGAATAAGTTAGGTTAGGGTAAGTTAGTTTAGTTTAAGTTAGATTAGATTAAGTTAGGTTGTTAGATTACGTTGGTATGGAAAGATTTAATGCGAAAAGGATGAGGGCACTGGTTCTACATTTCTACTGGGAGTAATAGTATTTTGCTAGCCATGCAGTACTTTTATCTTTGTTTACTTTATTTTGACTTACAATGACTAGTTTACGAGGCACTACTCAAAGCGACATGCATGCCCACTGTATAATATTTCATACATATACGTATATTAGTGCGGTAACTGTAGATCATATTTAAGCTTCATAAAGTTATATTAAAGATTAACAGAGAGAAGAAGATAGTTTCTCAAACAGAGTGACGCCTGACAGGAGCAGACTCAGCGATGAAGTTGTTAGTGCCGAGTGCATAGGCAGCCTTGAAAACAGGATTAGGGGGATGAATTTATGGATAGGAATGATACGTGGATATTGTTCATTACTCATTTTACAGAACTGCCCCTTGTAGGTCCGCCGGCTTGGTGCAGCGCCCCCTACTTACGGTCTGCTGTTCTAGTGCTGCACTCCTCATTCAAGGAGAAGGAAGGAGCATCTCGACCGGCTCTTTTTTTTTTTTTTTCTCACATGTGGAAACGTTATAATACACATATAGCAGGATGAACGCATCGCATCTTCCTTTCCTGTGTTCCTTCCTGTGTTTTATGGCAGGGATCAGGTGAGAATTGTATTAGCACCAATGGTACATAAGAACATAAGAACATAAGAAATAAGGGAAGCTGCAAGAAGCGACCAGGCTTACACGTGGCAGTCTCTGTAAGTAAGTCCCTGCAAGTCCCTGTAAGTGGTAGTAGGTGGACTTGTGGTAATAGCAATAACAGCATTTTATTATTATTATTATTATTATTATTATTATTATTATTATTATTATTATTATTATCATTATTATTATTATTGTTGTTATTATTATTATTATTATTATCATTATTATTATTACTACTAAGCAGCAGCAGCAATGATCCTGACGTGAGCATATAGATAAAGGCGTTCATCACACATACAAGCCATTAGCCATTAATGAGTTGGGGAGCTCATCGAGGCATTACATATTTAATTCATCATACACTCATGAAACTATGTAATCTTTGGGACGACTTAAGAAAAAAAAATACATAAAAACTCAGGAATTTCGGTTTTTTTTTTTTTTTTGTCTTTTTCTTCAAACACAGCACATTTTTTATTTCCTTTTCTGTGTTCTTGGCTGGTCTCCTTCACGCCTAGAAAAAAAATCTTATACCATCAATTAATTGCGAGTTTGAGAGATGATCGCATTATGACACACAATATTAAAAGCATTACATATTCGAAAGGCTGTTCTCCCGGGCCGTATGAAAAGAACAACAAATAAAAAGACATGAATTACTTATATCACCAGCCATTTACAAGTTTGGGAGGCCGTAGTTCAGGCTTAATGGCAATGGATTATAGGGGGAGACATGATCAAGGCATTGTGTTTATCCCGCGGTGAGGGTGGCGGAGAGAATTAAGGATTATTTTTGAAGCAATTACCAGGGGCAGACGACACAGAGCCTTGTTTACAGCCGCCACACCCACCACTGCGCTGAATAACACTGAGGTATACCTGAATGTATCCAGCCAATGCATGTAAACATATAAACATTTCCCCTCTAGGAGTTAACCTGAGTTTTAATAATAACTGAAAGCGGGTTTTAATGTTACAGCGACCATACGCGTCAAGTGCAAGTATACACATACAAACCTTTTTTTCTCCAGAGAGTCAAGTATGAGGTAAAAATTAAGAATAACACATGTTCTCAATGCTCTGTACCAAATGCATCTCTATCCATTATACGACATAAAAAAATGAATAAATAAAATAAAATAAAAAATCAGAGCATAGTGAAATAAGGCAAGCAGCAAAAAGGCCACCAAGGCTCCACGTGGCAGTCTCTGAATATAGCAAACATATAACATCTACTCGTATGCATATGTCATCCCTGTCAGTTAATTAATCTACGCTTCATTTTTTTTTACATATGAAAATGCATGTTGTCTCGTACGAGCTCGCTATACAGTCGAAATTCACCTGCTAATAAACATGAAAAGTCTGAAAACCTTTTGCCTGGATGAAAACTGGCGTCAATGTGCTGCGTTTCCTTGGGCTTTAATAAATGTTTAAATGTTGAATGTTGAATCGAGTCCCTAAAGTTATTGTACCCCATGTATAAAGGGAATACATGCACGAATGCCTTACCATACAAATCAGACATTACGGTTCTTTTATGAGATTAAAATTCAACTAACCGAATAAAGCGAACAGCAACCAACATGTATAAAATCAATCCATTCATACGTATACATAAATAAATGTTTCCTTTGACACGTCCACCATTACGCGCTGCACATCATGAGATTAACATTTAGCTAAGTTTAACAATAACACGTCGCTGTTTATCCCTACTCACCGGCGCCAGCTCGTCCCACGCCCGCGTCCATCCCGACTCTGCAAAATGGGAAGGGAAATACTTTATAACAGCACCGTTAGTTGATAGATTTGCTCAATATGAAATACTACGAGAAAGAAAAAAAAAAAGAATGTTGATAAAATATAAAATAAAAGTTATCACCCATTTAGTACATTTACAGTAAAGGGTAAAAATATTCTCATGTACGTTTCTTTCTCTTTTTCTTTCCTTTACTTCCTTCTCCTATTTTTGTGTGTGCCTGGGGAAACTTTGCCGGCAACATTCACATTTTATCTTATTGTCGGACGTGTGGTGAAGAAAGTTTACGAAGAAGCGAAGTAAAGAAACACCATGCAGCTCCTTAGACTAACGCAAGGCAGAACCGACACGAAAAGGGGAAAAAAAAGAGAAAATAAAAGAAAGGTAAGCAAGAGCAAAGTAAAAATATGACATTCGATAAAAGGGAGGATATATGGATACCGAATTCCCCCTCACCACCACCACCACCACCACCACCACCACCACCACCGCCACCACCACCACCGCTATGGATTCTCACTCACAAGGCACTAGTGAATACATGGAACGCCCTCGCTAACCATCTGTCAACGTCCAGTCCTCGCCAGCATCAACATTGTGGATGAAAACGAGAACCCGAGAGCCAATTCTGTACAAATACCTTAATTATAACTCGGAACTCAGAAAAATTCACTGCATATATATAAAAGAAAAAAAAAAGAAAATAAGAAAATAATGTAATTGCTTAAAAGTAAAGGAAAAGAAAAAATAAATCAAGAAAATTTTGCAATATATAACACTAAAAAAAATAGAAAACTGAGAAAATACAGTAAACAGAAAATATAATATGGCATACAGTAGGAAGGAAATGCAACTATCATAACAAAACACTGTAAAAAAATTCAAATAAGCCACACTGAGATGAAGATGACATGAAATACAGCAGGAAAAAAAAAAAAAATACAATAAAGAAAAAAGACCCAACAAAAAAACAAAAATAAAAATAAAAAATAAATAAGTAAAACAGAATAAAGAAAATCCCACACAAAAACAGAAAGGAGTAAGACAGACAGACAGACAGACAGACAGACAGACAGACAGACAGACAGACACAACACAACACTCCCCATTCTAGAACCAGTACTTAAAATCCATAAACCAAAGGAATCATAACCCACACATCCATTTCAGTCACAGGCGAGGATAGCACAGGCCCTGAATAAAAGTTAAGGACGAGAGACAAGTCGCAGTGCCACAAGGGAGTTGAGTGGTAGCCATCAGTGCCAATCACGATGATGGCACCTCGCACCACTCCCTGCTTTTATCCCCTCGACTTTTACCGCTGCTACGAAAGTGGATAGGGAGAAAATGTAAAGGAGGTACGGACAGACAGAAGTAATGGAAGAAAATAGAAAAAAAGTGAAAAAAAAACAAAGATGCGAATGTTTTGTACTGTAGCTACGAAAGAGAATAGAGAGAAAATGTAAAGGAGGTACAGGCAGACAGCAGTAATGGAAGGAAAAAGAAAAAAAAAGGTAAAAAAAGACGAGTACAGAAAGATACAGTAGCAATAGAAGGAAATAGGAAAAATATGAAAAGCAAACACACAGGCATAGAAAAATATAGTGGGAATGGAAGGAAATTGGAAAGAATGAATGAAACAAAGTAAAAAAAAAGAAAGGAGAAGAAAATGTAAAAGATGGACAAAGATATAGCGGTAATGGAAGGAAATGAAAAAAAAAAATGTAAAATAAGAACGAAAGGGAATAAGGAAAAATTGTAAAGGAGGTACATTAGATACGTATAGCATCAATGGCACGAAATATTAAAAAAAAAAATAATAATAAGATACAAGAAACCTTCACAGTGGGTACGAAAAAGAAATAGGGAGATAGGAAAACAATAAAAACGAGTATGAAAAAGCGCTCACAGTGGTTAAGGAAAGAGAGAGAGAGAGAAAAGAACAGGTCAAAAATGGGATGCAGCGCCAATTAACACAAGGATACGAAAAAAAATAAATAAAAAAAGGAGAACAGCAAAGATATGAGAAAGAAACTCATAGCCATTAAGAAAAGAAGAAAAATAGGTACAAAAAATGCAGCGATAACGATATGGGATAGAAAAATAATAAGCAAAAATATCAAGAAGAAATGGCAGCGGCTATGAAAGGAGATACGAAAAAGGAAGTAAAAAAAAAAAAAGAGGAGGATATTTCAAAATTGAACGAAGAAAAAAATGGGAAAAAAGTAAATTTATGAAAAAAAAAGAAAAAAAACTCACTGCAAGAATGGAAGCAAAGATCAAAAATAAAGCAAAACAAGTAAAAATACAACTACTGCCAATGACTGAAAAATAAACACAAAAAATGAACCCTAACAGTACTGCCAACCCCGATATACGTGGACCAAGGCGCAGTGCATCAGAGCGTCCACCAAACCAGTTACTTCTTAGGTTACCAGTGGGAAAGAAGTAACAGAGCAGCTGATGTAAATATTCTAAGGTTATACCCAACTTTAGTCAGGCCGCACCTAGATTACGCTTTGCAGTTTAGGTGTCCTGGACGTATATAAGATAGAATCTGTCCAAAGAAGCGTGACTAAGGTGGACCAGGAGCTGGAAAACTTACCTTATCAAGACAGGTTAGATCATCTTTAGCACCAATCATCGGAAGGGCGTAATGATATGACTAGTGCCCACAAGCTTCATGCAAACCATATTTTTGACGGAAGAGGAGAGGAAGAAGAAAAGAAAAAAAAATTAAAGGAGATAGATAAAAATACGAAATAAATTAATAAAAAAAGTACAGAAATAAGGAAACTGGTTAAAGGACTCAAAATAGATATAAATTACATTCCATTTGGCAGGGACCGGTTAGAACTCGTACAAATGGCTGTAAACTAGATAGGTAAAAACTGCTCATAAATATCGTCTGCTAGATGAACGGAACAATTAAATTAAGTAAGATAAGGATGAGGATTTCAGATGTTAAAGTCTTAAGTGCTCAGGGGCCGACTTAAGCGAGCCATCTGGCCTTCTGCAGTCTCCTTATTTTCTTGTGTTTCTATGTTATCTTTACGAAAGTTTAAGAGAAAGAAAAAAAGTGAAAAAGAAAAATAGATATAAAAAAAAAGGAGCCATTATAGTAAAATAAATAAAGAGAAAAGAAGTAGAAAAGTAAAGCACAAAAAACTCCTAAGCAACAGTGAAAATTCAAATGTGGCAGATAAAAAAAGTAAGAGCTAAAGATGTAGACGAAAAAAAAAACAACAAAAAAAAAACGCACCGACAATGGAAAGAAGAGAAAGAAAAAAAAACAACAACTAAGAACAAAGGAGATAGATAAAAATACGACAGAAAATAATAAAAAAGTACAGAAATAAGGACGTCAAAAGCTAACAAACTACAAAGGGGACTTGACTTTTCTTTTCTTCCTTTCCATGTAAGTATCTAAAAGAAAGCGGGTGAATTAACGATGAGAAAAAGAGTGCTGGTGAATTTTTCAATGAGGAGAAGTAACCGATATCTTTCAAATGTTGGAAAAAGGAGAGAGAGAGAGAGAGAGAGAGAGAGAGAGAGAGAGAGAGAGAGAGAGAGAGAGAGAGAGAGAGAGAGAGAGAGAGAGAGAGAGAGAGAGAGAGAGAGAGAGAGAGAGAGTGTTAAAATTTCAAATCTTCACTTATTCATACACCACCTTTTCGGAGACTACAAGCAACACCTTCAGCCAATATTTAAGGCGTTTTAAACTCCCTACAGAAAAACACCTTCCAACTTCTCTGGCCCTTCAATACCATCCCTTCCCTCTCAAGCTGCTGCTCCCCACGAACCAAATCCAGATATCAATTAGCCAGACCGCCTCCCATGACACACACACGCCTCTGAGCATCACTTCATCTTCCGCAGGGACTCTTAGGCGTGGTTATAATTCATCTTGAAACGCTACACGGATTTGATTTATTTATACATTCATATATTAGTTTATTTTACGTTTTTAAGCAATAACGACTGTAGGCAATTAAGCTGTTAACAATGAGGATTCTCTTTCTTTTGGCAGCTTGAATGGTCGGCCTCTGACATTTGTGGAGGCTTAACTTGTCCCTCATCACCGTGTTGGCGCAGTAGGATTTACAGTGACGCATTTACAGAGGGTCGTGTCATCTCCCTTGAGCTCCCGGATGAAGTCACCGTCAAATATGTGGTTGGCATGAAACGTGTGGGTATTCTTTGGTTACTCAGCGATGACTGGAGTGGTCAGCTTCTTCTGTAGGACTAGTACTCGGGTTAACGGTATCACCACATCCGGGCCATCACCACTGGAGTGTTTCATTCAAGAGTTAAGGCGATGCGTGGATAAAAGAGATAAGTAGACGGGAAATAGAAAACGAAAAAAATGATAATAAATAAATAAAATAATAAGTGAATACTATATAAAAACATGAAGGAATGGCCTGCGTGGGTTTACAAGTTACAAATAAAGGGAAAAGTACGAGAGAGAGAGAGAGAGAGAGAGAGAGAGAGAGAGAGAGAGAGAGAGAGAGAGAGAGAGAGAGAGAGAGAGAGAGAGAGAGAGAGAGAGAGAGAGATACAAAATCCATAAGGTGCTACATGGTTTTATCGTAGACAAAGAAAACAGCGTAGAAGACAAAGAGAGTGAAAGAAAAAGCTCCCATCTGCTTACAAGTCATTCTAATAGCATTTCTCAAAACAACTTCCCCTTATTAAACTGGGAAGTGCGTTTTAATCAGGTCGCAAACGTAACTTCGACCTAATTTCCCTCATTGTCGCACAAAATACAGATGCAATTATGGCGTGGCTTACCCTGCAGCGCTTCGTTAGGGGGGGAATGGAAAGGGGAAAGCACGTTACTGCCGCGCCCTCACCCTGCCCTGACTCAGTGTGGCGATCCGGCTGGCCATGTACAGTCTGCTAGCTAAGGGCGTGATTGATATGCCAAGATTAGGAGGAATACGTGAGGGGCTCAGTGGCATATTGCAATGAGGGGGCTTGTTTTTGTCCTTCTGATTTGTTTACTGCTGTCTGTATGTCTCTCTGTCTGTCTGGCTGCCTCTGTCTGGTTGCGTGTTTCTCCCTGTGGGTCTCTCCGTTTGTTATCTGAAAATCCTATATTCAGTATTTCTGTGTGAATACTCATGACTATAACCTTTGAATCTTAGTGATCTATTTTCAAACGTAAGGTTATTTTAATGTTTCTGCTTCTGGGTCACATTTAATCTTCACTTCATATATTTTCTCAGCACCTTGTATTCCCTCTTTTGTTCTGTTCCCTGATCTCTGTTTATTGAAGTTTACGTTTATTTACGTTTACGCCGTTTGCTGTTTCATTTTTCATTGTTGCTGTACCTGCATCCTGTTCCGCTGTGTTTTTCCTTCTTGTGAAATTTATAATATATATACATGTAAAGACTTCAGTGTTTTTACTTTTCTTCCCTCTTTTTCTAACATATTTGCACATACACTTGCATGATGCCTCATTTCCAATCTCCCCCTTTCAACAACTACTTCTTCCCTCATCAAACGTTTTTCCTCCGATTTTAAGCAGAAATATTTACACGTCCACGTGCCTTACTTTATGCACTCTTGGATCCCGTTAGCGCCATCATGCCCCTCTCCTCCCAGCTCGGCCGTGAGTGCTGGCGTAGCCTTTAAAGTCATGGTATCGAAATGGACTCATGTTATGTTTACACCCGCGTCGTAAATTTGATCGTCCTATGAAGTCCCTGGCGCACACAGCAGTTTCGCGGCCTGGCCCTCGACACTAGGATGGAAGATACAGCGTGATAAACAACATAAAAGGGATTTTTAGTAATGGTGTGTGTGTGTGTGTGTGTGTGTGTGTGTGTGTGTGTCGGTATTGCACCTCCTCCACTACCGCGACCAACCAGGAGCAATGCCATTTTCTCTCTCTCTCTCTCTCTCTCTCTCTCTCTCTCTCTCTCTCTCTCTCTCTCTCTCTCTCTCTCTCTCTCTCTCTCGATTACCCACCCTTCCTTTCCCTCATTTATTTTTTTTCGTTTTCACCTCTGCACTTTCATTTCATCTTCGTTGCCCTTTACATACGTGAATCTATACATTTCCCTCTTTCATATTCGCTTTCCATTTTACTGTTTATTTCAATCCCAATTTTTACCACGGCATCTTCGTTTCGTTTTGCCGGCATGCTCGCCCACTCCATAAAGAAGGCAAATAAAACACGGGAGCAAATTTATCACTCGTTCATGCGTGTTTTACCAGTTTGGTGAACATCAGACTAAAAAGCTCTCCTTTCGCTGGAAAAACGCTCACTCAGATGAAAAAATTGGTCACTAAAATACATCGAAAGGTTTATATATAACGAAAGTCTAGTTTGAATGCTGGGATGAAAAAAATAAAATAAAAAATCGTAGAAAACCTTGTGAAAAGTATTGAAAGCTTAAGCTGAAGCGTGTTCGTCTGTACAACATTAAAAGCTGTAAAATATTACGTAAAAGAACTGACCTTTATTGAACCTTGAACGCAGGACAGAGAGAGAGAGAGAGAGAGAGAGAGAGAGAGAGAGAGAGAGAGAGAGAGAGAGAGAGAGAGAGAGAGAGAGAGAGAGAGGACAAATATGCCATGATGATCAACATGGTAGGCTGCATCAGATCACAGTGACAGCTGGGCGGAGATTAACAAGTCCCTAAGAGAGCTGTGCTGCTGGTGTGGGCGATCAGATGTAATTGTCCCAATGTTTAATATTTCCTAAAGGATCCCCAAAAATCTAAATAAGGGCGCACACAATGAATGTTGGATTAAATGAAAAGAAAAAAAAATAAAATAAACTCATAGCAAGACACTAAAGAAATTTACTAGTGATAATAATAAACGAGGAAAGCACACCAGTACACCCAAGGCAGCACATTATGTTTGAGAACAGCACACCTAAAGATCCAAGTGTCAGGAGCAATTTGTGGATGGAGTGGGCGTGACGAGGCTCCTGGCGTATACAGCTCAGATAATTACTTTGGTTTCCCATGTGGATTCCAAAAGTTTTCAGTCATCAGTATCTTCATTAATAATTTGTACCCCGTCGCCGCCACCAGATGTCGAGGTGGTGCATTAATAAGGCGACTGGTGACACTCTTTGGCATTTAATAGTGAATAATATAAGAAACAAGGGAGAGGATTGCCTCGCATGCACGCTGGCCCTCCCACGACTCCTCTCAGTGTTTGTTGGCAAGGTGGCCGCGGGGTGTGGGCGACACTTCTTCCACCCAAAAGGTTTTCATCCTTGTCTCCTTAATGTCCTCCTACAAGCATCTTCTCTCATCTCCAATTCCATATTTTCAGTTACCGCATGTTTCTACCTACTTTAACAATTATTCTCTACTAGCTGTATTCATCTTCACATTACCTACCGTTTCCCAGCCTAACTCTGGTGTTCACTATTTTTCCCCTCATCCAATTTTCTTTTCTTTTTTTTTTTTTCACTGCGTTAGCAGCTCACTTCTTGTCTCATTTACTTTAACCAACATCACTTTCTTTCTGCATATTCTCCTTTTTCTTGTCGTGTGGAGTTCACGTCAAAGTAATGGTGCTAACAACATTACAGACGGCGTCAGCATAATCCTGGATGTGTAGCCTAGTTCTAATCCGTCCCATTTGTTTGTCGTTTAAAGTTAAACTATACAAATGTCAAATATTTCTATCTAGCTTTCCATAATCTTTATTACTGAGACAGCAGATTATGCATTAATGAGACGATTGGTAAAGCGTTTTAACCTTACGTAAAAATAAATAAATAAATAAGTAAATAAAAATCAATACAAAAATGAGTAAATAGTTTAATTTGAAAATAGAGATGGTTTGAGGAAGAAATCACCTACACTATCCTCTATGTAAGAATGAGAAAACGTCTTTCATCTCACCTGGTGCTCAGAGCAGAGGAGAGCTACGTGAGGCAAGGTTAAGGGCAGGTTGCTATCCTCCTGCCCGGCCTACACCACGCCCAGCTCGCCACAGCCTCTCGGGTGACACGCAGCGTTCATCACCAATCACGTGTGTCACTATACACAAAAAATTAAGTCAAAACGTGGAGATTTCCTAGGCCTTTCACCTCACCGTGCATGGCGTCGCTGTTTACCAAGGCTTCGTTCGAATGCGATGATTATTGACTACAGGCCAATGTTTTATGTATTTTTTCTTGCTTATGCTGCTATGTTTTTTTTTTTTTACCATTAATTTTATCTTTGGTAAATAAATCTATGATTTAAATCAGTATTTCCATAAGAATAACAATCCCCAAATAAATAACTCGTGTCGCTGTCATGGGGACAGAAGGATACTTAGGCAGCCTACGCGCCTGAACCCATGCATGCGGTACGCCTTAGGAACGCCACTTACGACTGTACTGTTAATAATGTACACACACAATATGCATTACTTTATCATTTGACACTCAAGTCAGCCTTATTTAGCAGTATTGATCATTGCTGCCTTTGAATATAGTACTGATAATAATAACTATCAGTAAAGTGTACCGCATGCATGGGTTTCGACAGTGTTGATGAGGTTACCAGAGTACGATGCTTTCAGTCCTCCCTTGACAACGACTATAGAAATTCAGACGCAGTTGAGACACAGCGGATTGCAGGGCTACCAACATTTACTCGAAAACGGAACATTACTTTACCCATATCTACCACAATTACCTAATACTTGATCTGAGTAATACTAATATTATTTTTTTTTCAATAATCATGGGTCGTAATCGGCAATAATCAATGAACTAGCTAAAAACTAGACTCAAAGAATTCTTTTGTACAGTTGGCTACTTGCAGAACTCACTGTGGAGACATCTTGGCCACCGAAGTGTTTGTGTTCGTTCCTATTGTGCTAAGTGTTGCGTTTTTAGACCACACAAACTTATCCCGGAACTCTTGGCCTCCGTGTGCGATGTGTATCCTTCTGTAGATTCCCAGTACAGTGAAAATAGACAAGACGAGGAAAGACATTCATCGCCAAGTTCTCGAAGAAAAATGTAAGTTTCATTAAGCCGGTCCGTCTCTTCATGTAGTCATGTAACACTAAGGTTTGTCTTAATACATAAGGAACGCGAGTTACCGAAAATGACTTGCCAAGGGCCGTACCAGGAGTCAGGAAAGTTTAAGGTCGAGGGTAAAAGGGAAGGTAATAAGCTGCCGTATTCCTTCCTTTCGTCCGGTCACTATCTGGCCCAGCCTCGCCGTGACTAGGCTGCCTGGTATTGTTTGTGCAATGGACATACAGGTACACATCAGTCAGGTTATCATCTAGAGTCCTTTCCTAGCTTATTACTGGTCTACTTTCTTCTATTCTTTCGCATATACTTATAGATACACCTAAAATGTAAATATAAAGTGGGTGAGAAGTACTCTCTTCCCTCCAAACAAACTTGAGGGACACGTGGGAATGCGGGTGTTTTGGGTGGGGAGAAAGTAGCAAATAATTCACTGATTCATGATTAAAAACTCAATATTAGACAATTACCTTACACTTGAAAATCTTGATTACCGATCCGTGGTTGCTGAGAAACCCCCACAACCTTCCTTGTTCTTGCAGAATAATATCGAGATCAGCCAGTGACACAGCACGCCTGCCACACGTAGCAGCCATACTTGAAGTGACCGGCGTTGATGCATCATATAATGCAGTGCATATTCTAACTCCCCTGTTGCTTCCTTCCAAGACAGACACCAGATCATCTCGAATCAATTATTTGAACTCTGGAATCCTTTTTATTTTAATACTAAATATACACTGTATATATACACTGGATCCCAAATTCATTGTGTATTCAATGCACTTATAACGTGCGTGGTTTGACGTTTTAATACAATCTGCGCAATCCGGAATTTACTCCTCGGCCAATAAAAGAGCATCGCTTGATTGGAATTTGGTATTATAAATTTAGAGGCGCATGCATTCTGTCTGTCTGCCTGTGAATTCTTCCCTTTATGAAGGAGAACATACAATTGTCTCTTGGGCATTAGCTGGGTGTCATGGCTGGCAAAGACCTGCGCATCTTAGAATTGGAAAGAAATACGATATTGCTGGTGTAAGTATGCCTCACAGGCGCATCATTTTACGTCTACGGGGTCAGTGCAATGCATCATTTAATATAAGGTCGCCGTAATACTGAAGTTTTAATCATAAATAAGTGAATTGTTTCCTTTCTGGGCATGGAGGAATGCCCACCCGCATTCCTCCATGCCCACCAAGTTTTTGTTGGGTTGGAGGGAAGGGGCACTTCTCCCCCACTTTATATTTACGATTTAGGTGTATCTAAAGGTATATGCGAAAGAATAGAAGATAATAGACCAATAATAAGGCCGGGAAAGGACTTCAGATTGTACATCACAGTGTGAATCTCTTAATTTTCAGTATTGTATTGCTGTTATCGTTGTTGTTTATAAGCTGGGCGGTCTTCCCTCCTCGCCAGGACAGGGTTTTCCCTTTTTCCCTCTCACTTTTCGTCTTGAGCTGCATTGTATTCCAGCAGACAGTGCACGTATAAAATCTCAAGGTTTGATCTCACTGGAAATACAGATTGTAGTGAAATATAAAAGCCTTGGCAGTGCGGGGAGAGGAGCAGGGGCTGTGTTGGGGCTTGGGGCGACCCTGCAGGTGACGCCGGGAAAGGTATATAAAATCAGTTCCCTAGTGAATTTATTGGTTGTCATCCTCCCACAAACACTATGACATGTTCATATCCATTCTTGTTATCCTCCCTTTATCATTATTCCTTCATCGTTTCCCTGTTGCCAGTGGTTGGCGTCAGGTACGAAATGGAAGAGTGGCACAGAATATTATTACATTCATGCCTGTAAAAATTATGACGCTTTTCAGTGTTATTTTACAAATTCGCCATCTGGCAAAACGAAAAGTTCGGATGATTTTGTGAGGGTGAGAATATTTGTTTTGTGTATATTGTGTATTTACGTTTTCCCTCTTTGCAAATATATATATTTTTTTTTATTCGTTGCGCAATTTCATAATGTTCGTTAATATCTTTTGTTTCACCACTGCATGGTTTTCACTTATTGAAGGCCCCTGTATTTCACTGTGTGTTTATTTCTTTGGTTTTGCTCAATCAGGGATAAGGCTTCATCCACCTTGATCATGCTTCAGTCCACACAGAATGCACTTAATGCCAAGGATTACCGAGAATTGCATATTATAGCAGGCAGATTATAGTTTTATCACCCATGCTGTTTTATTACAGTATTCTGCTTTACTGGTAAATTAAATTGTTTGATTAAAATGATTGCTTTATCAGTAAACCACTCGTACCGCTCTTCTAAACAGGATGGAATCAAAAGCTTTTCGTCTCATCAACTCCTCTCATCTGACTGACTGTCTTCAGCCTCTTTCTCATCGCCGCATTGTTGCATCTCTTGCTATCTTCTACCGCTATTTTCATGGTATCTGCTCTTCTGATCTTGTTAACTGCATGTCTCCCCTCCTCCCGCGGCCTAGCTACACAAGACTTTCTTCTTTCTCTCACCCCTGTTCTGTCCACCTCTCTAATGCAAGAGTTAACCAGTATTCTCAGTCATTTATCCCTTTCTCTGGTTAAGTCTGGAACTCCCTGCCTGATTCTGTATTTCCACCTTCACATGACTTGATCTCTTTAGGGAGGAAGGTTTCAAGACACTTATCCTTCAATTTCTGATTACCGCTTTGGACCCTATTCGGGGACCGGCATCTCAGTGGGCCTTTTTTTTTTTTTTTTTTTTTTTTTCTTTTTTTGCCGGTGTCTCTCCTACATAAAACATAAATAAATAGATAAAATAAAAATAATGACTCTAACCTAGTCTGCTCATTGGATAACGCTACTCTACTACTCTACTACTCTGCTGCTGCTGCTGTTGCTGTTGCTGCTGTTGCTCTGTTGTAAGCTGCATCATCACTACCTGCACCAACATGATGATAATAATAATAATAGCAAGATAATCATACATCAGTAGTGGGATGAGAACTGTTGTATTAAACCCTAGTAATATCTAAATAATACTAGCGTTGTCTGATGACGGCTAGATTAGGTTAGGTTAACTTTAGATTCATTTAGTTCACCAACTTAACTGTTCATCTTTTTGTACAGATTACGATTTTAAAAGACATCATATTTCGCTGATAAACACTGTGTCTGGAAATCAGTAGGCATTAGTAGCATCATCAAAGTGATGGTGTTTGATTGTTCTCCTTGCGTGGCCTGCTCACAGTTATCCCAGCACACCAATGCAGGCAGCACTGATGTAATTAATTAATAAACAATGAGTCTGCTCTTGAACTGAAATGCAAGGATAACAGTGAGGAGCCCACGGAGAGCAAGCAAACACCACTTTGAAAATGCCCATCAATTTCAAGACACTGACTCTCTATTTCTCAGCAAAATATGATGCTTTTTTTTATATAGATAGCTGAGTGACCCATTTACTAGGTGACAATTTTCCCCTGAATCACCAACGTACAGCTTTTTAGACACTCATACTACAGTCTCGTAAATGCATAGCTTTGTAACAAAAAGACAAGAACAATATCTCTCTCTCTCTCTCTCTCTCTCTCTCTCTCTCTCTCTCTCTCTCTCTCTCTCTCTCTCTCACCAACTCTGTGTTCATCCATTTCTTTCTTTCTTTTAGTATAGTTCTGTGAATGTTAACAAAGGAAGACCACGGCGGTTAAAAAAAAGTTAATTGGTATCATTACACGATTTCCAAAATGCTATCAGGGCACAAAACACGGATGCATTTCCGACACTGCCGCTATACTGATGAATGCCGTGAAGTTTTGAGTTCAACATCCCGCTATGACTACAAAACAACCACACTTTTCCTCCCGGTAGCACGAAATCCCTGTTATCGCGGCTTGCTAACACTCTTGCCAGGGCAGACTCGCGGCCACTCGCCTCACAGATTAACGAAGAGTTTTTTACGGAAAATAAAAGGTGTTCACTACCATTTTGTGCTGGGAACGTGCGCCTCGACATGGCAAAGAGGAAAGTTTAGAAAGAAGGGACAACCTCTCCTCTCTCTTTCCTGTCTTCATCCCTTCCTTCCTGCAACCATTTCCTCTCCATATCTCTATTCCTTTATTTCTCCCATCTCCTTACGTTATCCATTCTAATATTCCTCCTTTCCCTTCTTTTATCCTTCCCCTTCTTTCCCTTTCATTCCTATTAATTTTTCCATCCGTTGCTCCCATTCCTTCCTTCCTGCAATTATTTCCTCTCCATACCTCTATTTCCCTTCCCTTTCCCATGTGCCCTTCCTCCTTCCCTCCCTCCTCCTTTCCTTTCTATATTTAACCTTATCTCCCCTTCTCTCCCTCCTGTCAATCCTTCCATCCTTTGCTTTCCTCCTTCACCTTTCACTCTTCTTCCCTTCCTCTCTCCTTCCATCCTCGCATCCTTTGTCCATTCCCTCCTTCACCCCTCCTCCCTAGACCAAGCATTCCTGGGACCTTTGTGCTCCTCCTGCCTTCCTCCTCTCCTTCTCTCCTTTTTCTCTACCTCCCAATTTTTGTCCCTTTTCAGTGGTGGTCTTTCTCTCTCCTTAAGTGCATATTTCTTCATCTTCATTGCCTCTCTTCCTCCTCTTTCTTCTGCAGTACCAGTTTCTTTCTTTCTTTCTTCTTTCTCTCTCCTTTCTTTCTTCTTTCTCTCTCCTTCCGTACCTTCGTCAGTAGCTACCTCGCTTTTCACTCGTTTTTTTCAGTGTTTCTCTCCCTCGTCAGTTCCTCCTTCCCTCCCTCACTGTGTCTTGTACTTTATCAACGTCTTCTTCCCTCTCCTTTTCCTTAGTGCCTGTCTTTCCTTCCTTCACTACCTCCCTCTCTCTTCACTCTCCCTCTAACACGCCCCTTCTTTCTTCATTTCCTTCTTCAGTCCTGCCTCTCTTCTGAAATGTCTCTTTTTTTTTCGTTTCCTTTTATCTTTCCTGTGTGCGTTTCTCTTTTTCCGTTTCACTTCTGGAATGGCTGTGTGTGTGTGTGTGTGTGTGTGTGTGTGTGTGTGTGTGTTGGGGATTGAGTGGGTGGGGTGTGTGTCAATCTTTTTACTTCGTTATTCCTCTCAGAAGTAATTGGCTTAAGAAATTTTGTGTAAGTGACTCGATACGCTCAGATCTCTTAAAGTACCCAGTTCATGGTGAGATTTTAATTATTGTGTCTCTTGTATGAAAGGTGTCTAAGCTTCTTACGCCTGTGGGTGCATTTGTCTCTCTCTCTCTCTCTCTCTCTCTCTCTCTCTCTCTCTCTCTCTCTCTCCTTCCTTTTCCTGCCCTGTAATCGAAAAAAAAAGTCAGGCTGAATGTTAGAGTCGTTGTGATGAATTTCAATACCCAGTGTGTAGGAATTGGGCAAATAGTGTGTGTGTTTTATTTGCGTTTTGTTTTGTTTCTGATATGAATTTCAATTTTTCATATTAATTTGTTTACGTGATCATTTTTCTAAACGTTTTGACCTTCACCTATGATTTGAGCAAAGAGCATCTGTTTGTGTATGATTCTGTTGGTTTGTTTTCGTTCTTCCTCATGCTTTAGAAGATCTGCCCCTCGTTACTGGCGTGGGAGCGTGTGTTTGCCTTAGCTTATTCTTATATTTTAGTTATTGGTTATTTTGTACGCCTCACCAATTGTGCTCGTTCGTTTTATTGCGTATGTGTTTTATTTGAGTATAGATTTTACCATTTTTTCCTTCTTTTTCCTAGATACCACTTATTTAGTTATCTATTTATTTTACATGTATTGATATCTACCTATTGTTCTCGTTTTGCGCTTCAGTAACCGTCTCTACACGCCTTCATGTGCTAGGTGTGACGCAACGATCGTATTCTGTATTGATCAGTTGATGTATCTTAATCTTATCTGTGGGTCATCTGAGGCAGAACGGAGGGAGGGGAAGGTGTTGGTGTCATAGCATTGCAGATCAAGGGGTTGGAGTGAACAGGCAATGCTTGATATAGTGGATCAGTGCTTAGATAACAGGGGAATTACTAATCTACTTGTTTTTATTGGATTAAAGAAGTGTGTGTGTGTGTGTGTGTGTGTGTGTGGTGCTCTTTCTTTGTTTCTCTGTCGCAGTCTCTGTCTCGTCTTGTCTCGCTTTGTCTCGTCTGGTCTTGCCTCGCCTCGCTTCGCTTCGCTCTCTCTCTCTCTCTCTCTCTCTCTCTCTCTCTCTCTCTCTCTCTCTCTCTCTCTCTCTCTCTCTCTCTCTGAATGGTGTGGACGTAGTACTTTTTATATGAGCAACACACTAACATACTACAGCATAGGAATTCAATAGACTAGTACAAAGACGCATAAAATTGGAATCAAGCAGAATTACGAGCGTATGTACTGCCAGGCTAAAATGATTCAAGCTAAGTTATGTAGGCCTTGTAACATTACCAATCTATATAATTATGATGTATGTAGGTGTGAATAGCTAAAGGTTACGGCCAGCTTTATATAGATTTGAATAGATAAAGGTTACGGCCAGGTTCACCAATAGGAACACGAGTTATGTCACAGATTAACGTGTGAAAAAAGTCCTGCATACCAAACGTGTTAATATTTGAGAGCCTCCTGTGATGGAAATAGCTTGGTATACAATATTCATACTCCTCTTATATTCACAAAGCAGTTTGGCATTGCAGGGTATAAAGACCTTGATCACGTGGAGTATTTCTTCATGAGAGGCCCGAGTGGGGAAGGGACAGGAATGAATGGCGACATCACTGGGAGGGTGGAGGGACTTGAGCATTCACTGGATCAATTGTGGAGGAGGGAGGGAAGGAGTCAGGACGGAAAAGTGGGAAGGAGGTGCAGCGTAGAAGCCAGACGGCGAGTGATATCAGCAGTTTTATTTGAAGACAGGGTGCTGTGGAATTTCAAGTGAAGACAAAGAATAATAAGTTCAGTAACGTGCTGAATTCCCGCTGTGTTTAGTGTTTCCCTGAACCTTAACGCTTTCACGGTGACATGCAACAGTTCGCGCCACTAAAAGCTAAGTATGAAATCTTTATAAACACTTGGAAGAAAGAAAGGGATGAAAAAAAGAATAGATTTTGCAATTTCTAGCCATTGTAATGTTTGGAGATGGCTGTAAAACGAGAAGGAAATGTTACAGAATGGCTAGTGATTAGAGGAATGTATCAAATAGCAGTTAGTAGGTTAAGTCTTTTGATCTGCTGAGTCTCGCTATAAGACCTGGCAGCTGATGGTACTTAGCATTTAGAGGACTTGAGATTTAGAAGTGATTGTGATATGTTACCCAACGTCTGACCGTGACTTTACCATTCATACTGTGAAGGATTTTCCCTAAGAACCTGCCAGTGTTAATTCTTTCCCTGCTTGACAAATATTTTCCTGTATCCACCTATGACTTTAGACAATTATGTGATACAGTCTTTTAATTCTGTGGTTTAGAAAGGAAATTTAATCTTGTCTTTCTTTTTGCCTTCCTGTAACCACGGAAACATTTTTTACTGTGCTCTTAATGTTAGTAGAGGAAGACCACAGCAGTGAAAGGGGTTAGAGACAACAAGTGAGAAACAGATTGGATGAGGGACCCAAGAATTAAAGGGACATATGGCAAATTTCGTTTTAAGACATTGAGACCAGAACAATAATAAAAACTTGAACATAATAGTGAGATAAACTTTTTTTTTTTTAATTTCAAGGAGTGTAGCTAATGACATAAAAAAAAAAAGTATAAATAAATAAAAATACGTGTTCAATATGCGACTCCCGAAGCATATTACAGGAGGTTCCAAAATGCTACAATGAGAACGTAATGAATATGAGAGCTGTTTTGGTGGTGGTGGTGCGTGACGTGATGAAGGAAGGATAAAAATAGAATGAGGAATGATGAGAAACGAATATAGCAGCGGAATGGTGATGGTTATTACACTACGCGAGGAAGTGCAGGAGGTGAGACTCTAGTGTGTGGGTCACGGGATGAGGAGAGATGAAAGGCGTGTGGGAAATGGAGCATTGAGGTGGTGGCGAGCAAAGACGAGATGGAAGGATGACATCAGGCAGGACACTAAAGAAAAAGAATGTTACAACAGATGACAATGGATACACGCGACCGGCATCTCCCTAACAGGAATTTCTCACCTTCATTTTTGTCAGAGAGTAGTATGACAGTTGCTTGTGTTACCGGTGGCTGTGCTCGTTAGGTCTCGGTCTTGCTGTGTAATGCGTTAAGCTCATGGCGAAACTAAATCCATCAATACATCGTGGGAATCGTTTGTTAATCTTTTGTTCGTCAGCATCAGGAGTGTATTATTTTGTTGCCTGCGTTGACTTCCAAAGCTTGATTGACTGTTAATTATCGCCGCAGCAACAGAACAATATCAGCCTGCACCCGTCATGTCCTCCCCTGTGTATAAAGGTTTGCAAAGGAAATTGTTGTGTGAAGTAAATATTTCATGGCAATCCCTCGAAAACTTTTGATGTTCATGACAATTTAACTAAAAGGGTTAATATTAAACTACGCAAAGGTTGAGCGGTACACTTCACTCTTATACCGTGAAGGTGACTGGGTATTGTTGCTCCTTGCCTCTTTGTTCAGAGAAATAGGTTAGCAAAGGCCATTGTTATAGTAGGTAAATATTTCATAACAATATTTCGAAAACTTTTTAATGTTCATCACAATAAAAGTGCTCAGAATAGACTAGGCAAAGGTTGAGCGGTACACTGTGCACTTTTACCGTGAAGGTGACTGTGTATTACCCCGTGACCCTTTGTTCAGAGAAATAACATGCTGCAAGAAGAATTCAGTAAGGTAATGGAGCCTCAAGGATAAACTTATGTAAAGACAATGCTATATAGACCTTCATAGGTGTTTACCCATTCAATGACTGGTTTGCCAATGACCAATAAGCAGGTTCCGGGCCGCTGAGCCGTGACGCGGGCGGCACATCGTGTGTCTTACGCGGAATCGAAGTATGTGGCGTGACGGTGCAGCATGGACGAGTGATGGTCCGTGTCAGTAAGGTCAACCGGAATCGACTTGGGGTCCCGGAAGTCCGTTAGCTTTAAACTAACCATACATAAGCTCACTTGATGTAATTTAATGTAACGTAACCTAACCAGCATGTCCTAACCTAACATTACCCACCTCAAAAGTAGATGCGACGTGGTAGGCAATGTTAGGTTACGTTGGTCTAACTAATCTAACTTATAATATAACCTAACCTAATATGGCCTATCTCAAAAATTAGCTGGGATGCTGTAGACTATATTTAGGTTAAGTAAAGTTAGGCTGACATCTAACTTAACTAAATTAACCTAACCTAACCTAACCTAATCTAATATGTCTGATCTCAAAAGTAGCTGGGATGCTGTAGACTATATTTAGGTTAAGTAAAGTTAGGCTGATTTATCTAACTAAACTAAATTAACCTAACGTAACCTTACCCTCCCCAATATTGTTGCAGGTGGGTAATTTTCACGCGATACAGCTACACCAAGATAAGGAAGCACTTTCAAGGTGAAGCAATTAGTGGCACAGGTAACGGTGTGTGGAGGAGATCAATAGGACTTCCTTTCATGGGCGTAAAGTGGGTACCCTCCTTTCCCCACCTTCTATCAGACGGTTCCCCCCTCCCCCCGTGCTCCCATCCAGCCCCCGGCCGGCCCTCAGCCTCAATGGTTCCCTGATGGACTGCCGCGCACACCAGTCACGCTCAATATTCCCCAATCTTCCCAACGACGAGAAAAATCATGCGTGGTAAAAGAGGTTTTGTCCGGGATCATGAAAAATTATTATATTGTATGTCTGAATAAATGGTGATCCTGCTGGTGGTGGTGGTGGTGGTGGTGGTGGTGGTGAAGGTGGGGATAATGGTACGAGTAAATAGTGGTCATACTGGTGGTGATGGCTGTTGTGAGTAGGTGTGGCGCTCATACTGCGGTGATGGTGGTGGTGGTGGTTGTGATGTGGTGGTGGTAGCGGTGGTGGTGGTGGTGGTAAAGGTACGGATGAATGGGGATCGTGGTGGGTGGTGGTGATGGTTATTGTGAGAGGCTGTGGTTGTTAAAGTGGTGATGGTGGTGGTGGTGGTTATTGTGAGGGGCTGTGGTTGTTAAAGTGATGATGGTGATGGTGGTGGTGGTGGTTATTGTGAGGGGCTGTGGTTGTTAAAGTGATGATGGTGATGGTGGTGGTTATTGTGAGGGGCTGTGGTTGTTAAAGTGGTGATGGTGATGGTGGTGGTAGTGGTTATTGTGAGTGTCTGTGGTTGTTAAAGTGATGATGGTGATGGTGGTGGTGGTTACCTACTAGTGCTGCTCCAGGAAGGCAAACTTTAATCCTTTCACGTATATATAACCTCGTGGCGCCAAAATATACCATTCAGTCATGTTAGCAACACTGTAATTGAACAGATTTGTCACGAGGACAGAATATGAAGTAGCACAAAATTTTCACTTCCTCTGAGATTTAATGTTGAGTCAGGGATTAGTTTATTTACAGTCCTTTCTTCCCGGTAGTTGATGTTTTAAAGCATATAAAGTAAAACCTTAATGGAGACTAAATAGAGTAAGGAAAAGTCTACCTTATTTTTCAGCGATTCCTGACTGCGGGGTACAAGTAATCAAGATAATGTCCTTCGCTACCAGTGCTTAGATTGTTTTAAGATATTGATGGCACGGAAAGCAAGATTTTATAACACACTAGTTTTATGAATTCGTCCGCTGAAATCAAAGTAAGGGCATCGCAAGCGAATCTTGGGTGCGTCATGCGTTTAATCACTTATCTGTCAGTCTTTAGAAGTAACTATTGTTTTGAAGTGTAAGTAGGAATCCATCAAGTAAACGAACCATCCCTCCTAAAAACACTCCCTCCCTTTAAGTATCAGTAAGAATCCATCATGTAAATGGACCAACACCAAAAAAATTTTCACCTCCTGTAAGAGCGAATCCTCCTCTATACTTGCTGCAATTGGACAAAAAAAAAAAAAAAAAAAAATGAATAAAATAAAATAAAGTAAAATAAATAAAATAAATAAATAAATAGATAAATAAAAATAAATAAATAAATAGATAAATAAAAATAAATAAATAAAATGAAAAATAAATAAATAAATAAAATAAAATAAAATAAAGTAAAATAAATAAAAAAATAAAATAAATAAATAAATAAATAAAATAAAATAGATAAATAAATAAATAGTTCTTTAGCATGTATCATTTTAAATTATCACATAAATCACTCATGGAAATTTTTACTTCCCTATACATTTATGATTGAACCTTGTGCATGTTACATTTAGCTAATTATTTCAGTCTTTTAGCGTTGCCAGTTGTTGGTGTCAAACAGGAGTTGTCAGTACAGTGTAGCTTGTCGCAAGGCAGTCTCCTCTTCTCAGGGAAACACTGTGACGCAAGCACGTAGGACCGCGGCGGCAACAGCTGGTGAGTGCTGCTCACCTTAAGGATGCAGTTTTATCTCGATTAGCCTTTTGTTTTCCTCAAGTTTCTTTCCCTAAGGGTAGTGGAGAAATCAGGTTAGAAGAGGAGAGAGAGAGAGAGAGAGAGAGAGAGAGAGAGAGAGAGAGAGAGAGAGAGAGAGAGAGAGAGAGAATTATATTATGTCAGTGATAAATACAAGGATATGAAGACTTTCTCATTGATAGATAAAATGATATGAAGAGTGTGTCGTTAATTGATAAAGGAACAAGCATATTACATGAAGGTATGTTTTTAAAATTATATAACAATAGGTGGACTCTCCCGCGCCCCCATCACGCCGACACCATGCAGCCTCACGAGTCTGGAGTTGAGGAAGCAATGTGGCGGACTGTCACTACGATGTCTGCGCCTGGCCGCCCATCCCGGTCGAGGGGCCAGAGCGCTATTCCCTGTCTGTTTTCCTTCCATTAACCAAAGTCGAGTTTCAAGCAGCATCGACCTTCCCTCTGCCGCCGCCCTTTCGAGTGTATCTGGGGCGGATCCAAATGCTGCCCATTCTCCAGGTCGTCATCTTGGGTTAAAGTTCCATTGTTATAAAAGGAAGAGTTGGTCCGTGACTTTGAGCTCCCTTAGTCTTCAGCATGAGTGTTTTCTTGGCTTTGTTTTGGTTATGTTAGCTTTGTGTGATGTGATGTAACTCTTGCAGTTCGTCCGTAGTGTCCATAACTCTGGCTTCTTTCATTTTGAGCTTGTTTTTATGTGCACGGCAAAAGTTTTCATGCGATTATGTTAACTTAGTGTGAATCGATGTAATTGTTGATTGAAATGAAAGGCTCACTCGGTGTTTTTGATTTCCTTAGACTTGAGCATCAGTGTTCTTTAATACGTAGTGTCACGGAAGAATATTCGCGGGTAGAGTTTTTTTTTTTTTGATGAAATTTACAAAGAAACGCGGGTGAGTGTATCGGTGACAGTGGGAAGTGAAGGTGGTGCATTTTTATAGGATATTGCAATGCTGAGCGAATGGTGGAAGAGTGCAGGTAAATGAGGACATGGTAATAGAAGAGGAATGCAAGAACGTATGGACACAAAAAGATAAGGAGACTGCTGAAGGATAATTGACCTACACAAGGGAACTCTTAAGCACGCAAAATTTACAATCTGTCATCGTCATCCATAAATCTAAACAACCTCCTCTTGATACTGTCTTGACTACTGTGCACTTGCTATGTTTATGCTCAATTTCTTCATTTTATTACCAATCTTATTCATTTTCTTCGTTCATTCTTAAATCTGAGTTTGTTTGGCATGTAAAACCTACGAAGCTGAAATGCTGCATCATATACATAATACTAGTTGATTTTCTTTGAACAAGACCATAACTTGCATGATATAAAAAGCAATCAAAATAAAAGTCACCCCTATAATGAGAGTGTCTTAGTGTGGCTTGCGTAAAAAATGGGCATGGTACTAAATTTTTAGCGGTAAGATTAACAACTTTAACGAAAAAAGGGTTAAAATGAAAGTCACCCTCATAATAAGCGTCGACACTGTAGCTTGCATTAAAAAGAAAAACTGCCAACATAACAATGGCGTTCCCCTTCACATGAAAAAAAGGGACGATGATAATTAAGGTGGGAAAATAATTGCCTGCTTTATTTGCAGCAATTTGGTGGTGTTTTTTTTTTTTTTTTTTTTTTGTGTGTGTGTGTGTGTGTGTGTGTGTGCTCATCATTCTAAATTGAAAAACATTAATCTTGGCAGCATTTCGGTTTGATAAAATGCGGAAATATACAAATTAAATATGTCAAGTAATTAATTCATGTCTGTCTAGGGAATATTTTTCTCCTCTTCTTTGTTAACCCACACTCTCCGCAGCATTCTGGTTCGATTAAATGTAGATATGAAGAAAAACACGTCAAATTTTTATCGCTATCTTATTTTGTGTTCATTCTCCGTGCGCTGCCACCACTTATGCGTTTCACAGTGCCTCATTCATTGCACGGATCATCATCATCATCAACACCAACCTATATAATTAATTGCAAACAGGAACACGAACCCTTTATCCAATTTCTAACTCAGAGAGAGACACAAAGAACGGATAGCCTCGCCATGTAAGTAAAGGGCAGAGAACAGAATAGCCAGGGCTGGAGCGAACGGTGGTGAGCGGCGTGGAACTGGTGGAGAAAGATAAGGGTTATTGCTGAGAGATGTGGACCAGGGGTGGAGATGGAGAGATGGACAAGCGTCATTGGAGGTCAGACGAGTGGAGGAGTAAAGGGAGCTATGGAGGGTACGTGGATTTGTGGAGCAGAGATGGAACTGGTGAAGGGTGGTTAGAGTGAGAGGGAGAGCATTTGGGTCAGAGGAATGTGGGGGAGGATATAGTGGAGGGAGAGATGGAAGGGAAGAAGGAAGCGTGTGGAATTTGAGTCTCGGACATTGATCTTACTTAGACTGGTAGGAAAAGAACTGAAGTGGGAGAATTGTTGTTGTTGTTGTTTTGTTGTTGTTGTTGGATTGGAATCAGGAACAATACTTTCCCGGAGATTGGGGTAAAGAAAGGACTGGGTGTGGCCAAGAAAAGAACTTCGAGGGACAGAGAAGGCTTAGTGACAGGGAGAGGATTGCGAAGTTGGGAGATTATATAAGAGAAACAAGTAAAGAAATTGGTAAGGTGGTGTACTTGGATTGTGGGGTAGGAAGATTTATTTATTTATTTATCTATTTATTTATTTTTTTGTGATCAGAGAGAGTGCATAAAAGACGAAACAAAAAGAAAGAAAGGAAGACAGATCTACACCACGGTTTGATGATGGAAGCAGATAAAGACGACACGTTTACCGTCATTACTCGTGGTATTAGGAATTGATAACACGTCGCAGGCTGTGTTGAGCGAGCATTGACTTATTGCTTCTTGCTGGCGCTCGCTGGCTGCCGCTGCTCCTGTCCTCTGTTCTGACAAATAGCCCAGCGTTGTCTGCCTTTATGTGACGCCCTCCCATTTATCATGTTCGGGATACACGGAAGTTAGGGACGTTTTTTTTTAGTGAGATCTCTGTCTATGGTTCGTGTCGTGCTGTCACCTGTTTCACGGTTTGGTTCTACTTGATCTTCCAGCTGATAGATGTTTATCGACTTTAGGTTACGTATTAATACAGTAAAATGCTTGATGATTAAGATACTGTTAAGTGAAATATGATAGAAACACTAATGAAACAACTACAGTCAAACACACACAGTTTATTACACACACACACACACACACACACACACACACACACACACACACACACACACACACACACACACACACACACACACACACACACACACACACACACACACACACACACACACACACACACACACACACACACACACACACACACTTGCAAACATACACATGCGTTTACTTGTATGGACAGTTATGCCACCCTCAACTCACTGATTGTTACCTATTAAAATTCTTCTGGGGTGACTTGGAATAGCCAGCACAGTTGAGTGAAGGTTAGAAAAGGCCTCTATTTTACAACGACCTAAGGAGAAGAAGTCTTGCTGGAGTGACCTGTGATATTAAAAAAAACAATCGGAATACGTGAATGGAAAATACTGGGGAATTGTATAGGCTTAGTTGCTGATAATGATGACCGCATGCTAATACTGCTAGACCTATTACAGCGTGTCACTAAATAGGTTTATTTGTGCAGATCGTTACCAACACTACTCAAGTTCTTTGTAGGGGTGTTAGCTTAGCAAATATACTTAAACAGGATTGCTACTAACATTATTTAAGCACTTCACAGCGTGTCAACAAATGTACTTGAAAAGTTTACTACAAATACCACTTAGGAACTTCGCAGCGTGCCAGAAAATTTCTTGACAAGAATGCTACTTCACAATGCCGGAAAATATAGAGCTAAGACCACTTTAGTACTTAACAGCAAGCCCGGTGAGTAACAGTGCAGAGTAACAGTGCGTGAATGTGTAAGAGATGCGGAATAAAAAGTATGGAACTCTTATAAAATTTCACTATTCATTCCTGCCTGCTGGTACATGCAGTGTAGTAAATCGACTAGACCTGAACGTTCGTATTGACACTATTTCAACACTTTCCTCAGATTTCTTACGTAGTATTATATTCCTGGCAATAAAATGTCAACTCTCTTTTTCATTGTATTCTTGAGTAAAAATGGATAGATACATAAATAAAAAAAAACTAAATAAACGAATAAATAAATGAATAAGTAAGAGAATAAATACGTAACAAGGCAATCAAATATGCCAGGAAAACTCGTGGTTATTTTGTAATTCCCTGGAAAGGCTGCAGTTGGTGCTGCGTCCATACTTCCCTGAGAACATCGGCAGTGGAGTCTACCAGGAAGTGGCTTTGGATGTCGAGAAGTTTGTCGTTTATGTTTTTTTTTTCTCTCTCTCTTTTTTGCGAAGGAAATGGAGCTCGAAGCATCACGTATCAGGGGGATAAAGTTTGATGTGTGGTGTGCATGCGTGAGTGAGTGCATGTGTGAGTGACAGTTCAGTGAGGTGTGTTCTTGTTTTTCCTCTCTTTTTCCTTATTTATTGCAGGTTATGATGATAATCCGGCATAGATGGCACCCCCTTCAGTGATCCGTTTGTGGAACATCTCTAATTTTATATATAATCCGGCCTCTAATAAAAGATGGCGCCTCGTTCACCAACCCATTTGTAGATTAAAAAAAAAAAAAAAGTAAAAAGTGTTTAATTAAGGGCAACAAAAACTGTTGATAAAAAAAAAAAAAAAAAAAACTTATTGGTATACCCTCAAGGAGACAGTGAAGGCAAGTCCACAGTTACCTTGAGATGCGTCTTGAAAACTCCATTCTGAAAGGGTTCATGCTATAGGCCAGAGGAAATACAGGTGTGTCGTGACCAAGATGTTGCCTGGGTTTGGTATTATGTGGCTACTGGAAACTCACCAACACTTTAAAATTTTGTTTAATTAATACTGTTTACATTTCTTATAAGTCACCATGAAAATTGTTACTCTCATACATCGTAAGTTCGTTCAGAGACATTTGATCCTTTTTTGTCCCAGGCTGCCTTCACCCACGCAGTTTTATGGCTTTCTTGCTGCTGTTGTGTCCTGTGTGTGTCTTGTATTCGTGTTTATTGTTCTGAATTTTTCTCCAGGGTTCCCTCGTTCTTGATATCCGGTATGAATTTCCCTTCCGGTGGGGTGACCGGCTTGTTTGGTCTCGCTTCATTCTTTTCCATCTTTTCTTTCTTCTCACAGTTTTTCTTTCTTTCTTTTTTTTTTATGTAATGTAGTACTTTGTGGTGTGGGGTCACCATAGTGGCTTGAAGTTCCAGAGTTTATCAGTAATAGGGATGAAAGATTGAGAACATCAGTTAACGCTTGCACAATAGAGGTGGATGGAATAATAAGACTGAGAGATGGCAGAAAGGTTGTGATAGATGGAAAAAAAAATTGGATAACAAAATTTTTGCTCTACCAGCTAGCTGGCTTCTTGATGAATTTTGAGTCCATCTAATAGGTGGCGCCACTTTCAATAGCCCTCACTTGGAGATATCCTGTCAGTTTTACAATTAATAGACGGCCCCCACTTTCAACAACCCATATTTGAAAGTTTCCATTCACTTCTACGAGTATAATATGGACCCCAAGTAATGGATGGCGCCTCCTTCAGTCGCCCATATACAGAAATATTTAGTGTTATAATCTAGACTACCAGATGAATGGTTGTTCCTTTATTAACTCAGAAGTTTTATAATATTGACCAAAGCAGATATCGGTTTTCAATTACCATCCAATTACCATTCAATTACTTTTATATTTCGGACTCAAGCAAATAAATGTCATGTTTCAAAAGTCAGTTGTATAATGTGGATTCAAACAAACAGCTGGGGCCACTTTTAATACCCCGAAATATCCTGTTTTATAATCTGTTCGCTAAAGAGTAGATGGCACACCTTCACCAAACCTAAGGGAACGAATAGAGGAGGAACAGGAGGAGGAAAAGGAACACGATCTATTTTGTAATTTCTTCGCTAAGCAATAGATGGCGCACCTTCACTGAACCTAAGGGAACGAATAGAAAAGGAAGAGGAGGAGGAAAGGGACACGGGCAGCTACTTTTATAATTCATTCTCTAAGCAATAGATGGCACACTTTTACTGAGGTAACTAACAAAGGCGAAGGAGGAGGAGGAGGAGGGAAGGGACACTGGCATTACATACACCATTACCACACATGAGTAATACGAGAAAATAGCACAGTGACAAATATAAACAGTAACACCATCACCAGAATATCTTTCCCGACGCCCTTTGTCCCCTTCACTGTCGTCTATTTCACCAACTGCCACGTCACCGAGCACAGGACAGAGCGTAATGTGAAAAATATATATCGTTTAGGTGTTATGGGCTCAATATATATGGAAAGGGACGAGTGTTTCACTGTGTATGGTAGTATGTATGGTCATGTGGACGAGACGAGCGGTGTGGAGGTCTGTAGGACGGACCGGAGTGAATTAGGTGGATTAAAGGTGGTACTGGAGGATTAGAGAGAGAGAGAGAGAGAGAGAAATAAAGATGATTATTTGTTGATTTGTTCTGCTTTATCGTATTTACTTTCATTGTTTATATTTTTTTGTGTTTCAGCATGGTTAGAGAGAGAGGGAGAGAGAGAGAGAGAGAGAGAGAGAGAGAGAGAGAGAGAGAGAGAGAGAGAGAGAGAGAGAGAGAGAGAAAAGAGTTGAAGGTTAAAACTATTACACACATTTTATTACCATGAATTTTGCAATGAATATTAAGCATTACGTCAAATGTGTAAATTATTTACCGACTTAAGTTGGGAGAGATAAAGGTTAAGACAGACAGACAGGCATACAGAGAGAGAGAGAGAGAGAGAGAGAGAGAGAGAGAGAGAGAGAGAGAGAGAGCGGTTGTTTATGGCTAACGATTAAGACATCTCTCTAAAGAATACAATGACAGTTCGATTTAAAGAGACAGAAAGAGAGAAAGAGAGATAAATAAACAGCTATACATCATTTAATTTTTCTATATACATATCTCTTTCAGTTTGTCCACCATTGCCTGCTCGTACGTGTGATATTAAGATTATTACACTCATCATTCTCACGGCTTGTAATTCCAATGTGCTGTGTAGGATTACCTGGGACAATTATGTTATTATAGTCACCGTATGTCATCTTGTCACGCCTGCCTTTTGTTCTGGCTTGTGTTTTGGTTTGGCCTGTCTTGGTCGTGTTGTGTTCATTTTGTTTGTTGGTGATGAGTTTGGGTTGTGAACGTCCGGTGGTGAAATAGTTGAAATAGTACATTGAGGCCTGTTTGCGTGATAGGTAGGTATGAAAACTCTCTCTCTCTCTCTCTCTCTCTCTCTCTCTCTCTCTCTCTCTCTCTCTCTCTCTCTCTCTCTCGGAACATCGAAGCAAGTCATGCGAGGAGGTTTAGTTGCCAGGGCAGAATTCGCTTTGCTCAGAGTTGTTTGGCTCTAAAAACTACCTGCGCTGCTCCCCTTTACTCTCTTCCTCCTCCTCCTCCTCCTCCTCCTCCTCCTCCTCCTCCTCCTCCTCCTCCTACTACCGTTCCCTTTACTTTCCTCTCCTCCCCTACCCGTTTTCCGCTTCTCCTTTCCTCTCTTTCATCTTTCCTGTTTCCTCTCTGGTATATCTTGCGTCTCTCTCTCTCTCTCTCTCTCTCTCTCTCTCTCTCTCTCTCTCTCTCTCTCTCTCTCTCTCTCTCTCTCTCTCTCTCTCGTCGTCTCTTCCTTAACTTCCGCTTCATATTTAGAAAGAAAATGTATTATTATTTTTACTATTGCATTTTGACTCGCTTTCCAGGATGTATCGAGCGTTCTATTGGCTGCAGCTTTTATTTTTAGGGGCGTTTGCACATTACGGAATATATTTTTAAAAAAGTACATAAGGAAGAAGGTTTAGCAAGTTACTGGTAGATAGTTATGAATATGGTATGGTTGGGATGTTTTATTTGGTTATTTGCTGTTTTTAGTTATAGTAAATTGAGTTCATTTGTCTTGATATTTAGTGGTGGTTATTCGACTTACTGTTTACGGTAATGGTAGTGATAATAGTTGTGATGATAATAATAATAATAATAATAATAATAATAATGATAATGATAATGATGATAGTAATAATAACACGTAATAATAGTGATGATATGTTGTTATTATTATTATTCGTAGTAGTAGTAGTAGTAGTAGTAGTAGTAGTAGTAGTAGTAGTAGTAGTTGTAGTAGTAGTAGTAGCGGTATTGTTATTATTGTCTAACGCCTATTTATCATACGTCATTCTGTTATCAATACTTCGTAACTGCACTGACTGACTGGTCGAGGGGTGGAGTGATGGCCTGGCACTAGTTACCCAAGGAGCGTCACGGTCACATTCATACCCTGCTCATAAAAGGCTCGCTGTAAAGTGCTGATTTCATTAATTATTGAAGAAGGCAGGAATTTCGCGCCAAAGCTTTTATGTCATGCACCTGCCGATGAACATCACAGTTAATTGAACAGCACAGGTAATTACAGTAAAAGCGAAAGGTTAATAGCAGTCACCATGTTTTTCTTTTTTTCTTTTATTTTTAATTTTTTTTTTTGTATGAACTGTCTCTGTGAACTGCTGAAGGACACAACTGGTTTATATATGTAGGAGAATTGTATTTTCCAGTTTCTATTTCACTTTATTTAAAAATCCTTTGTCGTCTTTGTCAGTGTATTCAAATAGAAATAAAGTGATGGACAGACTGTACGAACGAAGATATCTGACGAATTCACTTATTTTTCTTGTGATATGATCAGGAAGAGGAACATGATATTAGAGGATGAACCTTTCAGATGGATTTGATTTCCTGTTCCATTACATGATCCGGCAAAAGAAAATAAAAAAAAGTTGTGAACTTCTCTTTCAACTAAAGTCTGGCAACATTTCTTAAGTCATATCAGGAAAAGAACTCCCTGCTGTTATTTGTTATTTTTCCCTTACGTGGTGAGGAAGCCGGCCAAGGGAGTAAGGGAGCAGCAAGAAAATATCAAAAGAACGGAGAAAAAAAGGCCCATTGATAATGTCGCTCCCCAAAGACTGCATGACAAGATTGAAAACACACACACACAAAAAAAAAAAAGTGTAGAAGGCAGAATACATTTAGTCTCTTGAACCTTCCAGTCTTTATTTTGCCATTGGTATAAAGAGAAATCGAAGAATTCTTTATTCAACCTGAAGATGAATAAAATGACTAATTAAAACCACACACACACACACACACACACACACACACACACACACACACACACACACACACACACACACACACACACACACACACACACACACACACACACACACACACACACACACAAGAGAGAAAGACCTAATTTTCCCATCATGTTTCTGCGACACTTTCCCTCCCCGCCCCTCCCCCGCACACCCCTGCCTCCCTGCGTCTGCCAATCACAGAATCAATCAGCCATAATAATTACCAGGAGTTTTATGACTAGTGACGCCGCGATAACCGAGCGTGGTGGGCGGCGAGGAGGCCACGAGTGGTCCTGGCCATCCGTCACAGCCACCACTGACGGGGGAGGGGCATCTGCTGCTGGGGGTCGGGAAGGAAACTCGTTCAAAGCTGTGGTAAGAAGTGCAGCAAATGTGTTATGGTGATGAGGGTGGCTGTGCGTGTGTTCATGAAGAGTTGTTGTTGTTGTTGTTGTTGTTGTTGTTGTTGTTGGTGGTGGTGGTGGTGGTGGTGGTGGTGGTGGTGCTGATGGTGTTTTTTTTTGTCTGCTGCTATTGTTGTATTTATTGTAATTGTATTATTATTATTATTATTATTATTATTATTATTATTATTATTATTATTATTAATAGTAGTAGTAGTAGTAAGACGTTGTTGTTGTTGTTGTTGTATGTAGTAGTAGCAATAATAATAACAACATTCCAGTTAGGCGAGCATATCTATCTAAATACTGCTGTAACTATATTATTTTCGCGTCCTTGACAAAACCTCCTTTCCACGTGAAACACACACACACACACACACACACACACACACACACACACACACACACACACACACACACACACACACACACACACACACACACACACACACACACACACACACACACACACACACACACACTGTACAACCAGCGCCCTCACAACACTCCCTCATTCCACAACTCCCTCCCGCCCGCCAGTCAGTCCGTCACGCCGCGCCGAGGGTAAGTTTTAGCGTGGCGTGAAAGGTAATCTGCGTCCGCCATAACAGGTTTTTTTCATTAGCTTCACACTGCGATTTAATAGACAAAACCTGCCAATAAATACATAAAAACAAGACACATGGCCAACAGAATCACCAGGTAACGCCATTGTACCCAGAACTCCGCCACACGTGTTGTTGTTGTTGTTGTTGTTGTTGTTGTTGTTGTTATGTGATTTGTTTTATTATGAAGGAAATGGAGAGAGAGAGAGAGAGAGAGAGAGAGAGAGAGAGAGAGAGAGAGAGAGAGAGAGAGAGAGAGAGAGAGAGAGAGAGAGAGAGAGAGAGAGACTTGTGTACAGTGGCATGTCAATCTGTTAAAGCAATTTTGAAAAAAAAAAAGTAAAAAATATTTAGAATGAAATCTGAGGAATAAAACGAATAAAGGATGTTGGATTAGTTCATTGCAACAGTAGCAATATTGGTAGTAGTAGTAGTAGTACTTGAATATTAGTAGAAATAATAGTAGTAGTGGTTGTTGTGATGATGGTGGTGATGATAGTTGTTATAGCAGTAGTAGTAGCAGTTGCATTAGTTTTAATTTGCATAATAAAGCTACTACTACTACTACCACTACTACCACTACTACTACTACTACTACTACTACTACTACTACTACTACTACTACTACTACTACTACTACTACTACTACTACTACTACTACTACTCACCACCACCACCACCACCACCACCACCACCACCACCACCACTAGCGTTACCTCCACCACTACCACCACCATCACTACCGCCACAATTACTGCTTTTACCACCATTACAAAGAAATACTACAATTCCACATGATAAAGCCATTAGTACCGGAAGAGGCAATGGGTGGCGTGAATTATGACCATAGTAACAAATAGTAAGGGAAAAATATTCATGGCATTTCTCATAACGAGGTTCCTTTCAAGTAAATGGAATCAGCCAAGAAAATATGAGACACTTCTTTGCCACTGTGTTTTGATTCGTAAGCTTATAAAATGTAGGTAATGTTCTTGTGATTCTGTTTCTGTCTTGCAGGTTAGTAGGATCCATATGAGGGGTGGTTGTCATTGGAGGTGATGTTGCTGTGCTTGTGAGTGTTCGTAAGAGTGAGGATGAGGACGAGACGAGGATGAGGCGAGGACGTGATGCTTCATTTGTAAGTGTTAAAGTTGAATTTTACATAGTGGTTTTTTTTCTTCTTCTTCTTTTTTTTCCGGTTTGTTTATTTTTTGTGATATTTTTTTATTGTATTTTTGTTTTGATTTGTGTATTGTGTTTTATTTTGTCTGTTCTCTTATGTATTTTTTACGTCAGCTTTCAGTTTTACGTCTAACAATGTTTTGGAATCGATGCGCCGTAATTTTCGATGTTATTTGCTTTTTTTTTTTTTCTGTCTTACTGCATTTTATTTCATTATTTTTAAGAAGATGAAAATATAAGAAATTCACGGAAAACTGAGAGAAACCATTAGGCCTACACGAGGCAGTCCCTTTCTGAACCACACCTACCAATTTTCATTTATCATCGTCCATAAATTTGTCTAATCTTCTAAAGTCTCCTAATAACCTGGCATTAACAACCCGTTTACTGAATCTAGTCCATTCATCTGCCACTATATTTGAGGACTAAGCCCCTCGTATCTCTGCAAATCTAACCTTATCAAACTTGAGCCCATTATTTCTTGTCCTATCTTGATTACTAAGGATTGTGCTTGTCACCCTTGTTATATCCCCTTTACCAGATCCCATTTTAGCCTACACCTCTCTAAGGAATGTAAATTTAAAGGTTTCAGTCTCCTTTCGTAAGGAATACTTTTTTTAATCCTTCATACTTTTTTCCTCATTCTCCTCTGTACTGATTCTAACAGACGTATATCCTTCCTTTAGTATAGGGACCAGATATGCACAACTTAATCTGGGTGAGGTCTGACCAGCGCTAAATATAACTTTAATATTACTTCTGGACTTTTAACACTCCAAAAGATTAATTGTAATACTCGTTGCTTTATTTGTGGCATTAATGCATTGTTTTACCTGACAGGGATCTGAGCTAGTTAAATCCTAAATACTTTTCGTTCTCTGATCCTACCTGAACCTCGTTCTTCATTGTATACTGTATATATTGTGCGGGTTTCGTTTATCTACGTTAAGTACTTTACATTTGCCTATATGAAATTAAATTGCATGTTTTCTTGTTTAGCGTATGTGTGTGTGTGTGTGTGTGTGTGTGTGTGTGTGTGTGTGTGTGTGTGTGTGTGTGTGTGTGTGTGTGTGTGTTCTAGCGTACTGTTGCATGTTCATTTAATTTAACTAGATGTTACGTAGCATTTCATAATTGGACATACATTTTTTGCGTTAATAATATTGTTGAATTAATTGTTGCTGGTATATATATTTATTTGCGGCTTCATTCGGACCAGCGCAGTGGGAAGCACAGGGCGGTGCATTATTTCCACACCAAGGAGTCGTGAGCGCCAAGGTTCGTCTCAGTTAAATGTCACTTGGCACTGAGGGAGAACAAACTGCACTCGACTTACTGGTGCTCACGAGGCAGTGTGTGCTAGATGCCAAGGTGACGGGTTCTGTCCGGCGTCTCCTTAGTGAAATGCCGTTGAAGATAGTGACATTTACTGATAGAAATATTCGTATGTTCTTAAAAATGTGTGATTGAGATGGTGAAAGTAATTTCTTCTCTCCACTCTTTACAAAATGCGCTTTTCTATACTTGATGAATAACAAGACATTTCCCTGAAAATTATAAGGAGCTTCATTTTAAAAAGTAATTTTTTTGCGTTCCCCTAAAGTTGAAGTTGATGATGATATTTCTTCTTTTAATTGTTGACGAGTAAGCAGAGATTTACCCAACAGCTATCAAGGTGCTCCTATAAACAGTAAAATCCCTCTCATCCGGCATTCGAGTATCCGGCAGCTTCAAGTATCCGGCACATTTTTCTCCGAGCCTTAAAATCAATAAAAAATCAATGTGTACTCATAAAATCGATTAAAATTCCCGCGCGAGGCATACTTTGTCCCCTCGCCACCAGAGCGCACTGCTTCACGCCACCCGCGGCCCACTGCACTGTGTTTACTCAGTGGACTCAGTCCCGCGTGTGCACTGTTTATCGCCTGACGCCTTCATCATGCCTAAAGTTGTAGAAAAGAGGAAGCGTGTTGTGCTTACACTTAAGCAGAAGGTAGAAATTTGTCGACGATTAGAGAGAGGTGAAAGCAGACAGCAACTAATGGCGGAATATGGTGTGGGCTCATCAACTATTTATGACATTAAATCCCAAACGAAAAAGTTGCGGGATTACATGAAAGCCACCGACACCCCAAAGATAGCAGAAAATCGTCACACACTGCAGTATCATCGTGGTGAAATGATGGACAAAGTGTTATATGAGTGGTTCAGCTTGAAAAGATCAGAAGGAGTCACAATTACAGGCCCAATGCTACAACTGTGTTGGTGAGTGTGAGGTGGCAGCGCAGGTGGCGACGCGCGGCACAGCGATCAGCTGATCTTTGTTATGGTAAGATGCGTGAGTGTAGGATGGTGATTGTGGACATAATTTCACTTCTATTCAAGTATCCGGCATGCTTCAAGTATCCGGCATGTCAGCGGTCCCGTTGATGCCGGATAAGAGGGATTTTACTGAATATGGATTTTAGACGGAATAAGTGGAGAAAATTGCCAGCTTATTTCTTTAAAGATGATATATAATACGATATTCTTGTTTTGTGCAGCTCTACACACTCGTACACTGCCATGGGTCTTCTTAAGGTCCCCATTCTCAAATATTTCAGCTCCTTATTTCCTATTCAGCATGCTGTAATGGAAGTAAATTGGAATCTTAAGAGTGTCGTCCTTTTTTTTTCTTTGTTCTTAGCCCATAATGGCGATGGGCCAATCATGCTGCAGTCACGTGTATTCTGGTTACCTCTGGGAAACTTGGATGGTCGGCAAGTTTATAGAGTGACGCATATCCAGAATCTCATGCCACTCCCTGGAGCTTACTGATGCAGCCAATCAGCAATAACATGACTCGGGTCACTGAGATCACCATGTTCGAGCGGTGACCCTTAGGCACCGCCAGTGACGGGAATAGCATCGTGAGAACCAGACTAGTTGCCTCTGTGGCCTTTGAAATATCGTCCCTATTAGAGCTTGAAGCGTTTAGAAATATGAGCGTTGGAAGGGAGAGGTATGTACACTTTATTCCAATATTAGTGATATTTCCAAATGCTATAGAGAATATCAAACATTTAGAACACCTTTTTACATTCTCTGACATGCTTGATATAACATTCATCCTTAATGTTTATCTTTTGTACCATTTCTCTTGGGCTGATAGTACCGAGTCCATACGGAGCTTTGAAAGATTACATAAATAAATAGACAGGGATTGTAGGTGGATATAGGTAGTTGTGTTTTATGCTCGGCCTGCCACGTCTTGGCTTACTAACTTTTATCTTGATGTTTTTACCATATTTGTATTTGGTTTAATGATTTATGTGACCACCAACAATGGCAATATAACAGTCAACGTTAAATGTGGAAAGAAAAGCAAGAAATACCATTCTTATCCCTTTAACCTTCAGCATGCCAGATGTCGGCAGGTGAAATGCAGTTGAAGAAGAAAATACGTATTAATGGCGAAAGAAAAATGGCTGAGTGGAGGGAACGAAAAGCTGCCTCCACGCCCACGGTGTAATTATTGCTGGCCCGCGGAAGCTTTATGACGCTTGAGCAGCTTATTGATCATCGAAATCCTGCTCACTTATCGGGAAGGCCGCACCGTATCGAGTGAGTTAATGAAATTATTGGCGATTTTTAAGCCTGCGAGAGAGAGAGAGAGAGAGAGAGAGAGAGAGAGAGAGAGAGAGAGAGAGAGAGAGAGAGAGAGAGAGAGAGAGAGAGAGAGAGAGAAATTAAGCAGCGACTGAACATACGAGTAGAGCAGAAATAACATTAGAGACCTTAGGTGACGTCTTAAATGAGAAGAGAGATGCGCGCTAAACAGGTGAAGAGGCTTAATGTTGCAGGGGAAAGCGAGCAGAGAGAGAGAGAGAGAGAGAGAGAGAGAGAGAGAGAGAGAGAGAGAGAGAGAGAGAGAGAGAGAGCATTGAACACTATTTTGAGGTGTTCTTGAGGTTGCACACACACACACACACACACACACACACACACACACACACACACACACACACACACACACACACACACACACACACACACACACACACACACACACACACACACACACACACACACACACACACACACACACACCTTTGATGTCACAAGTATTCACTGCGTTTCCTTCAGTGAGGTTGCTTTGAGCCCCGTTGGCCTATACAGACAGTTGTGCTGAATCGTGTGTGTTCTGAAGATGTTGATGTTGGTTAACAGGGAGGGAGGTTCAGTAGTGAGAGCACCAGAGGACTGTCAGCGTAGGCATGGTTAGGTTTACTTCTTCAGTGTCCTCACGCTAAGATATAGAGGAGAAAGAACGTGATATTTTTTTTTTCAAACATTCCACTGGTATTTGGCACGTGGCTCTTGGATTTACAAAGTAGTCTGAGTCATTTCTTTTTATCTAACAGACATTTCTCAGCTATTTACTGGATGGACATGGGAAAGTCTATTGTTTTGATAACTTATCCTTATTTTTGTTTGTTTTCCGGTAATGATTTTGTGGATTGAAAGTGTTCGATCTAGCAGCATACAGGGAGGTAGGTGAGAATTAACTATTTAATTTACTTAGATAGATAAATAGATTACTTTATTGTCAATTCGTTGTAGAATACAGACAAATTGAATTTCTTTTTTGGCTGGAGCACCACTATACAGTAAATGTCTAAGAAAATGCTATTTCTATTTTACACATTATCTAGCTTATATATATGGCAATTTTACACATTATTCCCTTAGATAGATAATAGATAACTTTATTGTCAATTCGTTGTGGAATATAGACAAATTGAAATTCTTTTTTGGCTGGAGCTCCACAGTAAAGTGACTAAGAAAAGTGCTATTATTTCTATTTCACACATTATCTAGCTTATTTATTGCAATTTTACACATCCTTTGTCATAAGCCACAGTAAAACCTTTCCTTTTGTTTAATAGTCTCCTCTAAACATTATAAGATCTAGACATTGAGTTATCTATTCTTTTCATCCTTTTTTCTTTCTTTTACTTTCTGTTAAAGATAATACTTCCTTTATTGCCGTGAATTGTTGCATATTGCGTTGAAAAAGGTTAATCTAGGTTCCTGACTCTTAATTTACAGTGACTCCAAAATTTTTTAACCTTTTGACTGCCGCTTGATACAACTTTCCCTAACTACCAATAACTCTGAGACGTCTTTACTTGTTCAACAGCCACATCCAGTCCTTGAACTGGGAAGAAATTGCAAAACGTTTTCTTTTTCATCACTCCCTCCGTAGATGCTTAACAAAGACTTCACTCATTTCTTCTGGTGTTGCTAATTGTTTCCGGTCGCAGTGAAACAGTTAGATGTATAAAGTATGCATTTGATCGACGCCCCAGGAGCCACGAGTCACACCAAGCACTCATCCATCTGCAGGAGGCAAGACTCAAAGCTCGTCCGCCTTCCCTCTGGCCGGAGTAATGCACTTTTTTTTTTTTTTTTTCCTGCGTCCTCCCTCGCCGTGGAGAGAACAATGACCTCTTCACTCCGCCCCCTTAACAGCGTGACACCTTCACGCTGCTGCCTCGCCTCGCCTCCCCTCGCCTCCCCTAACCTCCTCTCCTTTCGCCTCCACCCGCCTCCCCTCGTTAGTGTCTCCCGGCGAGGTTGTGACTCCACCAGCCCACCCCTCTCTCTCTCTCTCTCTCTCTCTCTCTCTCTCTCTCTCTCTCTCTCTCTCTCTCTCTCTCTCTCTCTCTCTCTGTCTCGTCTCGTCTCTCTCGTCTCTCTCTCTCTCGTCTCTCGTCTCTCTCTCTCTCTCTCTCTCTCTCTCTCTCTCTCTCTCTCTCTCTCTCTCTCTCTCTCTCTCTCTCTCTCTCTCTCTGTCTCTGTCTCGTCTCGTCTCGTCTCGTCTCGTCTCGTCTCGTCTCTCTCTCTCTCTCTCTCTCTCTCTCTCTCTCTCTCTCTCTCTCTCTCTCTCTCTCTCTCTCTCTCTCTCTCTCTCTCTCTCTCTCTCTCTCTCTCTCTCTCTCTCTCTCTCTCTCTCTCTCTCTCTCTCTCTCTCTCTCTCTCTCTCTCTCTCTCTCTCTCTCTCTCTCTCTCTCTCTCTCTCTCGTATTTCGTTTCTGCCTCTTTTCTCTCCCTTTTCCCTCTCCTTTTTCTCCATCGCACCGCCTCCTGTCCATCCCTTCCCATTCACCTGTCTCTTTCCTTCTCAGCTCTTCCCCTCTTGTCTTTGTTCCTTTGATATAAGACACCTTAGGGCGTTTAGAAGGTAATCCATGCCTGGGTGTGTGAGCTGGTGAGTTTGTGGGGCTTCTTATAGAATGTGGACTTGTTGCTTGAAATACTGGACGGCGAGGACTTGTGGGTAATATTTGAGCGTCTCAGGATTATATAATGAGTCCTTGTGTGATGTTTTATAGAGTTTAGGAAGTGTAGATTGTATTAGTTAAGTTTCCCTTGGATTAGTTTTCCCTTGTGGATTTTGGTCCTTTAATTTTTTTTTTTTTTTTTTTTTTGTTAAATTAGTTTCTCTAATGATGTGTTTGTGGTAGTTCAGGTTGGGTTACGCTAGGTTAGGCTGAGTTAGGTTAGGTTAGGTTAAATTAGGTTAGGTTGAGTTTGTTTTGGTTAGATTAGGTTAGATTAGATTACGTTTAGTTAGGATTAAAATTTTCTTGTCTTTTTTTTTTTTTTTTTTTTTTTTTTTTTTTTTTTTTTTTTATGTAGGAAGGATACTGGCCAAGGGCAACAAAAATCTAATAAAAAAAATGCCCACTGAAATGCCAGTCCCTAAAAGGGTCAAAGCAGTGGTCAAAAATTGGTGGATAAGTGTCTTGAAACCTCCCTCTTGAAGGAATTCAAGTCATAGGAAGGTGGAAATACAGAAGCAGGCAAGGAGTTCCAGAGTTTACCAGAGAAAGGGATGAATGATTGAGAATACTGGTTAACTCTTGCGTTAGAGAGGTGGACAGAATAGGAGTGAGAGAAAGAAGAAAGTCTTGTGCAGCGAGGCCGCGGAAGGAGGGGAGGCATGCAGTTAGCAAGATCAGAAGAGCAGTTAGCATGAAAATAGCGGTAGAAGACAGCAAGAGATGCAACATTGCGGCGGTGAGAGAGAGGCTGAAGACAGTCAGTTAGAGGAGAGGAGTTGATGAGACGAAAAGCTTTTGATTCCACCCTGTCTAGAACAGCAGTATGAGTGGAACCCCCCAGACATGTGAAGCATACTCCATACATGGACGGATAAGGCCCTTGTACAGAGTTAGCAGCTGGGGGGTGAGAAAAACTGGCGGAGACGTCTCAGAACACCTAACTTCATAGAAGCTGTTTTAGCTAGAGATGAGATGTGAAGTTTCCAGTTCAGATTATAAGTAAAGGACAGACCGAGGATGTTCAGTGTAGAAGAGGGGGACAGTTGAGTGTCATTGAAGAAGAGGGGATAGTTGTCTGGAAGATTGTGTCGAGTTGATAGATGGAGGAATTGAGTTTTTGAGGCATTGAACAATACCAAGTTTGCTCTGCCCCAATCAGAAATTTTAGAAAGATCAGAAGTCAGGCGTTCTGTGGCTTCCCTGCGTGATATGTTTACCTCCTGAAGGGTTGGACGTCTATGAAAAGACGTGGAAAAGTGCAGGGTGGTATCATCAGCATAGGAGTGGATAGGACAAGAAGTTTGGTTTAGAAGATCATTAATGAATAATAAGAAGAGAGTGGGTGACAGGACAGAACCCTGAGGAACACCACTGTTAATAGATTTAGGAGAAGAACAGTGACCGTCTACCACAGCAGCAATAGAACGGTCAGAAAGGAAACTTGAGATGAAGTTACAGAGAGAAGGATAGAAACCGTAGGAGGGTAGTTTGGAAATCAAAGCTTTGTGCCAGACTCTATCAAAGGCTTTTGATATGTCCAAGGCAACAGCAAAAGTTTCACCAAAGTCTCTAAAAGAGGATGACCACGCAGGGTAGATACTCGTAGTCTACTTAGTGTTTCGTTCGTTTAAGTTACAGTAGTAGTAGTAGTAGTAGTAGTAGTAGTAGTAGTAGTAGTAGTAGTAGTAGTAGTAGTAGTAGTAGTAGTAGTAGGGTGCAATATCTCATTACGGGGATAGTTATTTTGGGGAAGTGACGATTGAGGAATCTTCAGTTTTTTGCGAGTGTAGTTTACATAGGAGCGTGTAAATGTGCGTAAAAAACTGGCACTCTGATGCATTCTCGTGGTATCAAGTGCTTTGCGATGTTGATCCACTTTAAGCCGAAGAATCTGATAGAAAATGAAAGGCTTTAGACCGATCAGTGTCACTGCTATGGGCAAAGATGTCAGAGATTGTCATTTTTTTTGTCGGTCTTATGTTTTCAAGTGCCACTGAGCGAAAATTTATGCATCAACGACATAAATGACAAGACTACTTCTAACGACCATTTGTTCACGACAGATCGTTACCAGTTCCCGCCATAGTGTCATATTCACGAGTTTATGCAGTGCTCCTTTGTTCATCGCGGACAAGGGGAACACGATGGAATGCCGGGAGTCGACTCTCCTCTGCAGTTTCTTTGTTTTGCCGTGTTCTTGTGCTTTGGGCGAGACGTTCGGCAGCGTGTGTGTGCTGCGAGACAACCTTCCCCCAGGCAGGAGAGCAAGGAGGAGGAGGAGGAGGAGGAGGTGGAGGTGGTGGAGTAAGAGGAGGAGGAGGAGGACGAGGAGAGGAAGGGGGATGAAGAAGAAAAAGAAAAAGAGGAGGAGAATAAGGATAAGAAGTAGGAAAAGGAGTAAGAGGAGGAGTGGGCAAGAATATGAGAAAGAGGAAAAAGAAAAGGAGAAAGAACACAAATGGCATAAAGAATATGAATAAGCAACAGCTGACCTTTTGGCCCTTACAAAGCTGGAGCTGGTGAGACGCTGCACTATTTGACGTAAAGTAAGAGACCTGGGCTCTAGGGAAGGCGACAAGGACAGAGAAGACGAATAAAAAAAAAAAAAGATAAAAAAATAAGAGAAAAAGAAGAAGGAGTTTGAGGTGAAGGACACGACAGAGAAAAACAAGGAGAGAAACCTGCTGAGAGAGAGAGAGAGAGAGGGAGAGGGAGAGAAAAGAGGGAGTAGGAATAGAGGGAGAATTGAGAGGAAGGTGGGGAGGCGGATGTATGAAGAAACGGAGAGAGGGAGTGAGAAAGGGGGGAACTTATGAGCTGGAGAAAGAGGGGAAAGAAGTGAAGTGAGCTGGAAAGGGACGAGACATCAAAGAAAAAGTGTATCGTGTTATATAAAAAATAAATAAATAAATAAGTAAATGGATAAATAAATAAAATATCCTACAACACTAAATATTTAATCCGGATTGGCCATCATCGTATTACACGGTAACTGGAAAATAATCTGCAAAACAAAGACCTCAGATTCGAATTGAGCTACATCGCATTAGGTGGTAACTACAAGGCAGGGAAAGGTGTCCCGCAAAACTGAGGAATGAAATCCAAATTGAGCTCCATACTATTTGCTGCTGTCCAGAAAAAAAGAAGAAATAATCCTGGAAAAATGGGGTATTAATTCGGTGTATGTGTGTGTGTGTGTGTGTGTGTGTGTGTGTGTGTGTGTGTGTGTGTGTGTGTGTGTGTGTGTGTGTGTGTGTGTGTGTAAAACTTTCCGGGCACAAAAATTTCTCCTCTTGTTGTATTAGACCGTTATATCCTCATTGTAAACAACTACCAAGTGTTTTTATTTATTTATTTATTTATTTATTTATTTATTTACTTATTTTATTTAATTTTTATTTAATTATTTATTTAATTTATTTATTTATTTATTTATTTATTTATTTATTTACTTTTATTTTTATTTTTTTATTGTCACTGCACAACCCACTGTTTGTATATGAGAGAGGAAAGACATAATCAGTTACTTTACAATTCCTGCCTACGTGTTCTTTCGTACAGGACTAGCCACACACACACACACACACACACACACACACACACACACACACACACACACACACACACACACACACACACACACACACACACACACACACACACACACACACACACACACACACACACACACACACACACAGGCAGCCATCTACATGTATTCCCTGGCGGGGTGGGAGTGTTCTGTGCCGAAGGGTGATAAAGATAGATGCTGCTCAACCTTTGATCTTTAACTCCGTATATTGCGTTGTTCCATTTTTACCTTTATCAGAAATTCATGAAAATATGCAGTTAAGCCTTGGAAAAATGCGTCAAGGTGAACTAAACGAAAGCGTTGTATATTTGAGTTTGTATACATTTTTTTTTGCAGTTATTTTGTAAACATCGTAAAATTGTTGTATAAGTAAGAGATTTTAATGAATGTCCTTTAAAACACAGTATAGTATTTAAGTGTGCTGTCGAGTCAACATTTTTTTTTCAGTGTATCTGTGTTATTTTTATTTGCTTTAAAATGTACCTTCAGTTTTTTTTTTCTTTCTTTGTTGTGCCTGTTATTTTTTTTATTATTATTTCTTAGTCTTGAACCATATCTTGAACCATATCTTCAAGTGTTTTTCAATATTTTAAAAGTAAGATTTTATTGTATTTTTCATCTAAATCTTGCGTCTTACTTTCTTTTGTTTCAGAAGTCCATTTGTCTCTTTTTAATATGTGTGTGTGTGTGTGTGTGTGTGTGTGTGTGTGTGTGTGTGTGTGTGTGTGTGTGTGTGTGTGTGTGTGTGTGTGTGTATTTTGTTTTGTTTTGTCTCATTTCATTTTTCACTGTACTTCCAAGTTGTTGTTTTTTTTTAAGTGTATCGTCGCGTTTTCTGATTTAAAGTGTACTTACTAACTTTTTTTTTGGGGGGGGGTTACTTTACTTTATTTTGCGTGTGTACCTCTTTTGTGTTTAAAAATGCATACCATATTCTCTTGTTGAAAGTGTGCCATTGTTTTCTTTTTTGCTTTGTCTTCAGAAAATGCACCTTTTTATCACTAAATTACATTCTCATCCACGGTTTCTTCTCTGAGAGCTTATGAATTAAAGAAAAAAAAATAATGCTCATACTTTAAACCTGATACTCTTGTCACCTCCTCCCAGTAAGAGCCTTCACCAGACTCATTTTTAGTGGTGGCAGACACGACCACTCACACAGAAGAACAGTGCTGTGAGAGACCTGTCACCTCACTACAGGAACACCCAACACATCAACATTACATTCCCTCGTTGCTCGATGATGGAGAGGTGAAAAAAAAAAAAGCTACACCGTTGACTATAAATATACGAGTAGGGAGAAGTAAGGAAGGAAGCAAGGCAGGTCTCCCGGGACAGCTGAGAACGAAGAGGTGATGGCTCGAGGCTTAGTTGTAGTGAGGAAAGGAGGAAAGAAACCCCTTATGTCTTATGAGAGAGAGAGAGAGAGAGAGAGAGAGAGAGAGAGAGAGAGAGAGAGAGAGAGAGAGAGAGAGAGAGGCAATTTCTATTCTGGCAGAGGGCTGTTTCATTCTACCTCGACTCCCTATTGGTGTTTCTATTTTCTGTTGCACTGCTAACGTTTCCTTGAGCCTGCAGTGTGATTGACGTGCGCAGTGTAGCATCTCCTGCGGTAATATTCAGGGTATCGACACGCGGGATGGCAGGTGGGGAGTGGGGAGCGTACGTACTATTGGGAAAACTCTGGCCTGGTATGAGAGATGCACGGAAAAAAAATGAAAGTAAAAAAAAGACATGAAAAAACTTGGAAAATATTTGGACAGCATAGAAGATATAAAAAAAAAATCTCACGCACAGTTTTTGCATTTTCATCAGTTACGCTTATATCATTTTAGAGTTTTTTTTCTCATTAGTTCGTATTATTGATTGCTATTGCCAAATCAATAAATATAACGGTTTCTATTTCCCGTCCCGTATTTCCCGTCCCGTCAATGTCTTTTTTTTTTTCTATATGTAATTGTAATAGTTCCTTCAGAGTGCGTAGTATTAAGAAAGTCAGGGGAACGTTTATAACTATTTCCTCAAAGGTCAATTTTCCCTTGACCGTCCCGCCCACAAGATGCAGCGTAAATAATTGAGCCCCTGTATAGGTCAGGTTAGGGTCGGCTGGGTCACGTTTTTTGAGAGAGAGAGAGAGAGAGAGAGAGAGAGAGAGAGAGAGAGAGAGAGAGAGAGAGAGAGAGAGAGAGAGAGAGAGAGAGATAGAGAGAGAGAGTAACAGAAACAGACAGCGAGACACAACGGGCAACAGAACAGACAAACAGCGAGTGAGTTCGATGACAGAAGTGAATTATGCTGATAAAGAAATTATATTACCCTGAATACTTGCATACACTCACAAGAAGCGAAGCCAGAAGGCGATCCACACGAAAACATACGAACACACCCAGGAGAAACTAAAATCGTCGTGTTCCATTACCAAACTACGTGGGCAAAATGCATAAAGGCCAGTCAAGGATGAATTTTATGGATCAGAAGAAAAGTTTGGCAATACGCCGAAACACGAAGCAGCTGCTCATCCTTAACAAAAACTCACGTATCAAAAACTTACGATCCTGAAGCAATACAGTCGAGCCGAGGAATGTTATTGAAGGAGGGAAGGGAAACAAGTCAAACAAGTCACAGTAAAGAAGATTATTGAAAAAGGCATAGAAAATGGAGGTGATATATAGATAAGAAAAGGTCTGATGGGGAATTCACCAATATTCGTCTCCTTCAACATTTTACCCGTGAATGTCCAGAGTCGCCAGAGCAGATGGCTATTGGCTGGACGCGTCTCCCTCACAACAGGTCATAAATGAACGGCGGGAGTAACTGAGTGGCAGCTGGAGACGTGAGGAAGGGAAAAGACAGTATGAGTGGAAGATGAGGTACGGAATGCCAGTGAAGGGGCAGCCGAGAGGGAGGCAGCGGAGAATATTGAGGCGTTATGGGCCGAGGGAGTGGTTTGCTCTTGAGTGTGGTGCTTTATGAAATTGGACAGTTAGAACACTCAGTCAATTCTCTTCGTAATGAATATGCTGTGTGTTGATTTTAGAAGGAGAAAGAGGGAAAAGTTACTTCTTTATTTAAGATTTTTCGAAGAAAAAATACTTTTGGAGAATATATATATATATATATATATATATATATATA
>NC_087176.1:10205000-10240000 GCF_035594125.1 Scylla paramamosain
TGTCGGAGTGTTTGAGTTATGTAATGGCTCGGAGGAATAGAGTACTGAAGCAAGGGTTTCCTGGGATAGAGCAGCGAGGGAGTGCCTGTTTTTATTACTTTCTTTTTCTTATTCCCTTCTTGAGATGTTTTTTTTCTTTTTTTTTGTTTTGTTTTTGTGCGGTTATTAAAAGAAGAAATAGCTTATTCTTTTTTCTTTTTTTCTTTTCTTAATTCCTGTTTCTTGGTTCTTGTTCTTAATCCAGTCGAGTTTTTTCTTTTCTTTTTTTTTTGTTTAGTTTTAATGCGATTAGTAAAAGAGAAATAGCTTACATATCCTTTTTTTTCCTTCTTGTTTTTATCTTTGGTTCCTTTTTTTTAATTCCTAGAACGATAGAAGAGAGATCTTTTTTTTTCATTATTTATATATATATATATATATATATATATATATATATATATATATATATATATATATATATATATATATATATATATATATATATATATATATATATATATATATATATATATATATATATATTTTTTTTTTTATTTATTTATTTTTTTTTTTACTTTTGAGGTGTTTTGTGGTATTAGCAAAAGGTAGATTCTGTATGCGATTTGGTAAGGGGAAGAAGGAATGGAAGATAATGAGAAAAAAAAAGAAAACGCTGTATTTTTTTTTTTTTATTTCAAAATATATTCTTGGAACTCGTGTAATAGAACTGCTGGGAAGTGTTTGTTATGGTGTTGTTGTTGTTCCCTACATAAGTAAAATAGAATATGTCTGCCTGTCTACCTCGAGCACATTCATAACTTGAGGGAGCTTTGTGGCTTTTTGTGTGGACCCATTTTGTCGTCTAGAAAAGTCATAAGCTTTTTAAAATACAAAAATTCAGAGTCAGTAAAACACCAGCAAAGCAGAATAAGTCAGGAGGCAGTTCGCGGTACACATTGACGCCTCGTAACTCCAGTTCGTGATATTGTATTATTGTTTCATTATTTAATATTCTGAACGTTTAAACACGTGTCACTGATCGAGTGGGAGTTCCTGATAGCTGTAAAAGTCAAGTATATCAAGTGATTGTATGTAAAGTATATACAGTTTGCTAAATGTGTTAGTTATGAAAGCATTCACTCGACTAGAAATGTTTCATAACCTGTATTTTTATGATGATTTTATTGCTGTACTTTTTGACAGCTGACGTTACATTCGAATACATACTTTTTTTTCTGGTTTCCCTTGTATAACTATTGCAAAGATTTAACATGAAGATACCTTTTTTTTCCTTTTTTTTTCGTGTATCATTTAGTATGTTTTGATAACAATGAATATCTTTATTTGTGTTCTGGTTGACTTTGTTTAATAACTATTTTTTTTTTCTTTTGGTCTTGTTTATTGATATAGATTTTTTTATTGTCATTGTTTTTTTGTTTTTTTATGTAGGAAGGGCACCGGCCAAAGGCAACAAAAAAATAAAATAAATAAAGGCACACTGAGACGCCAGTCATTGAGCATATAGAATTCTATAACACAGGACAATTGACTGACTGACTGACTGACTGACTAGTTGAGAAGGTTATTTACTGGTTGATATATATATATATATATATATATATATATATATATATATATATATATATATATATATATATATATATATATATATATATATATATATATATATATATATATATATATATATATATATTTTTTTTTTTTTTTTATTTATTTATTTATTTTTTTTTTTCTTCATGAAGAGAAAAATATGTACATTTATTTGTATTTTTCCGTCTTTCTGGGTAACACACACTGGTCCTTAGTGTCTGTTATCAGCACGAATGAGTGTTTAGTGTTTTTTTCCTTTCTTTACCCTGCGGGGGCCGCCCTTGGTACAGTCCCGGCAGGCGGCCCGATAACGTGGAGGTCATTCCTGACCGGTGGGCGTGGAGAAAGGGAGCACGGAGGCATAGGGCGGGTGAAGCCTTGAAACACTGAATGAACACACACACACACACACACACACACACACACACACACACACACACACACACACACACACACACACACACACACACACACACTTTCCTACTCCTCTCCTCTCCTCTCCTCTCCTCCTCCACAGAGAAATGAGATTGCTACTAGAACAGACTAAACACTCAGTAATCCCTGCCTTCCTCTTAACCTTAGACGCCTGGGCGATGTTACCTAGTGTTGTATAATGGAAGCCAGTATTGGAAGTCTCGTTGCCTCTCTGTTATATCAGTGTTAGGATGCAATTGTATATGCTCTGACACTCTATCTTGTCTTGCCTTCTGCTGTGTCTACTGTACTTAGATTCTCAGTACTTTCCTTTGATTTTTTTCTTTATTTTTTATGTATCTTTTAGTATATTCTGACAATTGGTGCCTTTATTTTGTTTGTTTTCTGGTTTTCTTGATTTAATAAGTTTTTTATGGTGTTATTTATTGTTATATACGAGTACACTGACAGTACTTTTCTTTTCTCTTGTAATACAGTAAAATCCCTCTTATCTGGCATCAACGGGACCGCCGACATGCCAGATACTTGAATAGAAGTGAAAGTATGTCCACAATCACCACTCTACACTCACGCATCTTACCATAACAAAGATCAGCTGATCTTAATCAGCAGCTGATCTGATCAGCTGCTTAAGTGTAAGCACAACACGCTTCCTCTTTTCTACAACTTTTGGCATGATGAAGGCGTCAGGCGATAAACAGTGCACACGCGGGACTGAGTCACTGAGTAAACACAATGCAGTGGGCCGCGGGTGGCGCGAAGCAGTGCGCTCTGGTGGCGAGGTGACAAAGTATGCCTCGCGCGGGAATTTTAATAGATTTTATGAGTACACATTGATTTTTTTATTGATTTTAAGGCTCGGGGAAAAATGTGCCGGATACTTGAAGCTGCCGGATACTCGAATGCTGGATGAGAGGGATTTTACTGTAACGCAGTACTTTCTTGCTTTTCATAATAACACTCACAATACTTTACTTTTTCCCGTTTTAACACTCTGTACTTTCCTTTCCTTCCTCTCATTTCTTTCTTTTATACCTCTCTTCAGCTCTCCTCAGCTCTCCTCCTCCTGTTCCCATACGCGTTTCTGTCTCTTACCTCTCTTTCTCCCCGGCCCGTCCCTTCCCGCGAGATGTTTGTCTTCATTGATGTTACCGCTACTTACTTCTCTCCATCCCTCGCGGATATTCACTACTCTACTACTACTACTACTACACACACACACACACACACACACACACACACACACACACACACACACACACACACACACACACACACACACACACACACACACACACACACACACACACACCGCTGCTCTGTTTTCCATTTTATATTCTCCTCTTCTTCCAAACACCTTTTCCACTTTCGTCTCCACTTCTCCTCGTAACACCTTCTTTTCCTCCTCTTCCTCCTCCTCCTCGCGGCCCTGACCTTGTGTTCCGGGAAATAATCCACTTCCAGCTACCTCCACCTTCAGGTAAGCAGTACATCCTCGTTAATACTGTGGCAGGTAAGGCGCGGCCCTTCGTGGAGTTTTTTTTTCTTTTTCTTTTCTTTTCTTTCCCCGGCAGCCTCAAGCGTTCCCACCCAGGTGAAGGTGTGTGGCTGCGGCAGGTATGAAGTAATTGAAGGTGGTAGTGCAGGGAGCGCTGTTTATATTATTGTCCCACGCTTCCTTTTCCTCGCTGGATGTCGTTTTGGCAAGGTTGTGTGGTGTTTAGGGATTGGTGGTGATGGGGTTGTTGTTGTTGTTGTTGTTGTTGTTCTTGTTCTTGTTATTCTTGTTCTTCATCATCTTCTTCCTCTTCTTCTTCTTCTTCTTCTTCTTCTTCTTCTTCTTCTTCTTCTTCTTCTTCTTCTTCTTCTTCTTCTTCTTCTTCTTTTTCTTTTTCTTCTTCTTCTTATTATTATTATTATTATCATCATCATCATCATTATTATTATTGCGTCATTTCTATGGATCCGTTGCTTTTGTTCCCAGAGGTTTAGATGGTCAGTGTCTAGGCTTATAGGCTGTGATTGGCTGTACTCCTCTAGGCTTACATGGTTTCCTTGTAGGCTTATTTCAGGGAGGCCTGGATTTCTGCTGCTTAGGCTTATTTTTTAATATTCACTAGGCCTGTTTATCGGAGACTTGGCTGCATAACTCTTACCTGCAGTGGTACATTTTTTTTTCTTTATGGTTGTAGAATTTTTTTACTTGTTAGACTGTCACGATGTATTCAGGCAGGATTATTGGCAGCGTGTGTATCTTTAGCTGCTTTCTCATGTTTCATTCATTAAATTCACTTTCTTCCTCCTCGTTCAGTTGTAGAGGTCAGTCCGTGTTGCTTGCCTGACTGTCACAATGTATTCAGGCAGGATTATTGGCAGCATGTGTATTTTCAGGTGTATTGTCATGTCTCTTACATTCTGTTCACTTTTTTCCTCTTCGTTCTGCTGTAAAATCCTTCTCTGTCAACATTTCCTCCATTTACATCGTAGCCTTTCATCTCCCTCTGGCACATCCACCAACTTTGATTTCTACGATAAACTTTCACTACTCCTAAACATAAAAAAAAAAAAAAAAAAAAAATCCGTTTCTCTCTTGCATTTCACGAAAACGTATCCTTTATTTTTATGTTAACGTCAATAACTTAACCTTCTCATATATATAAAAAAAGATATACTCTTATGAATATCAATAAGGACAATAATTTTATATGTTAGTTTAGTGGAAAGTGAACACAGGAAATTCGTGACCATTTGTGAGCCGAACACTGCTATGGACTTAAGCCTCGCGGATATTTGGTCAAGGCAATTAGCACAGGTTGGAATATTGGGGAATGTTACGCCTTAATGGTGCCTAACGCGGCTGTCCTTGTCTGAGCCTAAGTCACAAGGTATACCGTGCAGTTTCCTTAGTAATCAGTGAATGTTTTTTTTTTTTTTTCTCTATTAATCCATTGACTTGTTCCCCGAATAGTCAATAAAGAAAGAGAAGGTGTTTGCAAAGACATTTATTGTTATATTTTCGTTATTGATTCATAGTTTTATTTTTTTCCTTTATTTAAACCACTGCTAAACTATAAGTAAATGGCTGTGTTCACTTATGTATCGATGCTGTTAGTAATGAATATTTTAAGTGCATTTTCTCCTGCTTTCTTCCTTCCTAACGTGTGGTAAAGTTTAAGATTTGAAGTGAAAAAGTAAGAGGCATTTATTATAACTTTAATGTTGAAGGCATTTGTCAGAGTTAAAAGTTTAAGTTAAAAGTGAGCGGCAATTTGTAATGTTAAATTTTAGATGCGACACACAGCTTTAAATAGATTGACGCAAAGGGCGAGGTCAATAGTCAGATGTGAGAGACAATTGGTAAAGTTAGAAAGGTGAGTGACTTTTAAGCACAGTTCCCCCGGCCACTCCTATTCCTGTCATTCCCTTTGGTCTTTGAACACGTCATGGTTAAGATTCAATTATCCCGACCAGGCCTCACACCCGCCACGCCCCGGCTCATTTGAACATTACAGTAATAGGCTTTCCCTTTGTCGCCACACCACCACCGCCACCACCACCACCATCACCACCACCACCATCACCACCACCACCACCACCACCACCACCACCATTGCCTACCACAGTCCTCAGCCGCCGACCCAACCTCATGATGACATTATCCTTCATCAAACGCAAACACGTCCACTATAGATTAGCGGCGCTCTGCAACAACTGCATTAGGTATCACCACCATTACTCTCACCACCACCACCACCACAATTCCACCACTTCCATAGGTACACCGCTCATCATGCAATAAATCATGCATAGAATCCTTACCTTATTCTTTCCATAGTCATCAGTACTGCTACTAAACCTTGTCTTAGAACCATCACTAGTAGTATCACATTGCTGTCACGATTACTATTATCACAACTTTCACTCCTGTAACACAACCACAAACACCACCGAATACAACAGTACCACCACCACCACTACCACCACCACCAACACCATCACCAACAAAAACAAAAACACAGCGCCGCAACGCGTGTGCAGCCGGCGGGTTCTGCACTTCATAGATGACTGCGCTATTTTATTACCTAGAGGCCAGTGCGTTATCTGGCGCGCTCTTCCTGTGCTATTCGGGCTGGTGTTGAAAGGGATGCAAAATATTCCGGGTCCGACTCTGCGGATGGATCTGACAGGCTGGAGAGAGGAGGGTTAGAGGAAGGGAAGGAGGCAAAGGATGAAGGAAAGGGGGAGGGAGGAGGGAGTAGAAAAGCAGGACCGAGGAATATTTAAGAGGGAGGAAGGGGGTTGAAAGACGAGGAGGAGAGAAGGACGCGGATGTTGGAGGCTTGAAGAAGCGCACTGTAAAGCATGACAAGAAAGACACGAGAGAGGGAGGGACAGAACTGTAGGAGGGGGAAGGCGGAGATCAGGAATACGACGGACAGAAGGAATGCGAGGGAAAGGAGGAGAGGAGAGAGGCAATGAAGGTCTCGAGGAAGGAGCAAGAGAGTGGAAGGGAGGAGAAAAGCAGGAGGGAAAGAGGAGAGAGAAGGGATGTGTGGGGCTGGATGAATAACTTGAATGGAAATAAAACACAGGAGGAAAGAAGAACAGGACAGGAGAGACGGAAGGATCAGGCAAATGGGAAGTGAGAGTGGAAAGCAGGGACGGGTGGATAAAGGATAAACAAAGGATAAACTAAGGGATGAGGAAAGTGTGAGGAAGGAAAGACATAGAAAATGGGTGATAGTACCAGGCAGAGTAGAGGGACTAGAGGAAGCGAGAAGAGGACTGGTGAGGCGCACTGACATTATTTCCCCTTCCCCTCACACACACACACATACACACACACACACACACACACACACACACACACACACACACACACACACACACACACACACCACGTCAGCAGGTGGTCGGGAAAGTATTGCAGCACGCCACGCTGACTCAGGCTGTTCGTAATACATGTCACCCGTGCTGCAGAAAGGAATACTCGACAGGAATCTAAAGTAGTTGAAGTGGTCACGTGCACACACAAATGCAGTACAGTATTGTAGTGGTGAATTTATGTGTTTTGGGCAATGGAAAGTATTTGGAAGGAAGGAAAAGAGGAATGCTTTGTAGGGTCTTAATGTAGCGTGAGTAGTACCGTGAACGCTTGCATTATGTGCTGTACCGTATTGTGGAGGTAGAGTTGTGTGTTTTGACAGTAAAATCTCTTAAAAGGATCATTAATTTTTACTTGCAGATTGAACGCATTTTCCTGTCTATAAAAAAAAAACTTATATAGCTTTACATTTGAAATCTAGAAAAAAACAAAACTTGGTGGTGCAGAGAAGAGAGCACGATAGTATAGGAGAAGATAATGGTGCAGAGAACAAAGCATGACGGGAGAGAATAACACTGATGACAGAAAAAAATAAACATAACGGAGCAGAAAACAGAGTATGATGGTTGGGATGATAAAAAATAGCGCTGCAGAAAACAAAAAATAATGGTGCAGAGGACAAATCATAATGGTAGAAATAAAAAAAAGATGATATAGAGAATAAAACGTATAATTGTACAAAGAGCAAACCAAAATGGCAGATATGATGAAAAAAAATAGTGATATAGGGGACAGAACAATGGTATATAGAACAAAGCTTAGTTGCACAAAGATTAAAGCATACAGCTGCAGAGAACAAGGTCGAGGAGAGAGATGGGGAAGGCGAGGCAATGTGTCTTGTCTCAGGTAAGGGGGCAGCCACTCATTCCTCTGTTTGACGTGTTGGTTCCAGGCGCCAGTCATCTCCTGTGCGACCTTGCTGTACATCTAAGTCCCATATTCTGAAACACTTCTGACCGCACCTCGACTATTTTCAAAGGTCTAGATGAAGTAACACATGTTTTAAGAGTGTTTTTACCGGTTCTAGTGGCATATTAACAAGATTTCTTTATTGTTGACAAGGGAAACGCTCTTGAAAAACCGGCTGATCATCTCTGTGGCCTTTGAAAATAGTCATGGTGAGAGAGCAAAGGGTTTGAAAAGGCGAGCATGAGTGGGATAACGCGACGAGTGATCCAGGTAGACGGGATGTTTGGTGGCCAATTAGCACATAGCAGCGGATTCTTCGGTGTCTGGTATTTTTTGGAATCCAGTGACCCTGAACTGATATCCTCGGGAGCCAGTCACTTGGTACTGGGCGGATGGCACTCAGGTCAGGTCAGGTCAGATCCTCAAGACAGATCGGCCTGAGTGCAAATAGGCCTCAGGACGTTTAGTACTCCAGACACTTGGTACCCAAACCACTTGGTCCCCAATATGATCTGTGCAAACCTATATAATGTTTGCCAACCCATCCACTGCTTAGTCAGCCACCATTCACTGAACCACTCAACCATATCCACCCATCCACAATCGTAACTCCATCCATCTATCCACTACCCACACTCACCCACCTCCATTAGCCCATCCATCAAGTCACCCACTCGAGTACATCCACAAATCCACCACACACACGCACACACACACACACACACACACACACACACACACACACACACACACACACACACACACACACACACACACACACACACACACACACACACACACATGGCAGAAAGATATCAGGTGTAAATCCAGTCGTACAGAGCTTCCCTTGAGGTAAAAAGATCCAGATGGGAGATAAAACGATGAACTCTCCTCCTCTGGGTCTTGCTGCCTCGTGGGATTTGTACCGTTAGTCACACACGTAAATTCTCTCCACCGCTATTTCATCCATACAATTTCTCTGCAAATAGCTCCTTCCCGTGACACTTAGGTTTTGCTGGGGAGTTTACCTGAGTGATATGGAGTGAAATCTTCAAAGGAGGAATCTTCATGAATGGATTTGATTAGAAGGTTCGGAAACTGTACTTGCTCTTGGTTGTTTTGTGTGAATTGAAATGCTAAACACATCTTTTGTCCTCTTTTCACACACACACACACACACACACACACACACACACACACACACACACACACACACACACACACACACACACACACACACACACACACACACACACACAGTCATTTATGAAAAGAGAGGATTCAACTCTAATACGAAACTTGAACCCACGTAAACCATAAAAATATCGTCAGAGTATAAGCATTTCGTCATCATGATTCGACGAGCTTGCGCGAAGATGTTTTTATTTTTATTGTTTTATGCATGGTTCTATGCTTATGTTATGTATGTTTATATATTTCCTTAATGCGTAATACTTTAAGGAATTTCTCTGTATTGTATGGACTATTGGTATATAAATATTTCTTATGTATCGGGGAGATCAGCTAAGGGATAAAAAACCACTCAAATGCCGTTCGGAGGTGAATAAAATCGAAGGAGAACCAAGAAAGCAGTAAACTTATTTTCTGAGATGTCTTTTGAAACAGTCCAAGTCGTAAGCAGGCGAAAGGAAGACCGTAAGTGGATCGCCCTTTACGGAATGTACACTGACATCAAGGTTGTGAGCAGGTGTGTGCTTGAGAATGTTTAGAAAGACAGGAAATCGAACTTATAGGTCAGTAGTTTGAAGATTTTCAGTGGCTTTTTGGAGACAAGTTGAATGTAGGAAGACTTCCAGGAAGAAGGAAGGATGATAGAAAGAGTAGGGAAAGCTCGACCAGGCAAAGGTCAAGTACTGAAGCACAGTTACGGAGAAGAGTGATTTTACTAAGGCACCTGAAGGTCTGTTTCCCATGAATACACTTAAACCATGGAAATGTTCCCTGAATGAAAACATTTCTTCATGATTTGACGAGTATGCATTGAAATGTTTCGATTTTTATTGTTTTGTGTTTGATTCTGTGCTTGTTTTATGTGTTTTGATGTACATTTCGTAATGCTTAATATCCTGATGTGTTTCTCTGACAGTGTGGTTACTGTATGGACCATATATATATATATATATATATATATATATATATATATATATATATATATATATATATATATATATATATATATATATATATATATATATATATATATATATATATTAATAGTAGATATTCCAGTTGATTATGTTGTTGATTATGATTACTTGAAAATTAGTGTTTGCAATTGAAATCTGTTGTCATTAAATACTGTGTGTGTGTGTGTGTGTGTGTGTGTGTGTGTGTGTGTGTGTGTGTGTGTGTGTGTGTGTGTGTGTGTGTGTGTGTGTGTGTGTGTGTGTGTGTGTGTGTGTGTGTGTGTGTGTGTGTGTGTGTGTGCCATGAAAACATTGTATGGATGTAGTGTGTTGATAAACTTGCCAGCACCTGCCTGCCTGGCGTGCCTCACATCCAATCCTTTTATCAAGCTTTTATCAAGGCTACGTGCGCCGGGTTTCCCCTCGCCACTCCTTGCCTGCCACTTTAAAGGCAAGCAGGCAATTGTCAAAGTGTTGCTGCAGCCTTATCTTGAGCACCTTATGTACCTTACTTTGCCAGCGCTCCTCCACCCTTTTTTTTGATATTCCTCACCTGCAGTGTTATGAAGCTGCGTGGATATGTCTCACTTTTAGTCAACTCTAAACTTATTTATTTTAACTCAAAGATCTTTCCTTCTCACTCTAGGTTTCTTCCTCCTCCTCCTGCGTCCTTCTTCCTAATTCCTTCCTTCTTCATCCTTACTGCAAGCTCCATCCTTCTAACTCTAAGAGAATTTCTCCTGATTCCAATAGTTTTCCTTCTCCCTTTAGCATCCTTCATTCTAACTACAGTTTTTTATTCCTCTTACTTCCCACAGTGGTGCCCCTTTATTGGGTAAAAAACAAAAATTCTCTCAAAGTGCTTGTATATGTAAAACTTGTACGTACATCATAATGACAAAAAATGTATCTAGGTATATATATATATATATATATATATATATATATATATATATATATATATATATATATATATATATATATATATATATATATATATATATATATATATATATATATATATATATATATATATATATGAAAAATTTTTCCACCTGCATTCTTCCTCATTTCTTACCTTCTTTTTTAAGCCAAAGCTCCCACTCCTTCCTCGTAATGTTTACCTTCTAACTCAGCGCAGGAACATGATTTATGCTACAATATTGCTACATCTTTAATCCACCTGTCACACAATTTAGTATAGTTTTCAACAACTGGCTTTGAGGTTCACGAGTTCGATTTTAGCTTATCTCTCTTTTTACCTTCCTTTATTATATACACTGACCTATTTGCATGATCCATTGCATAACTTACCCTGCATGGACTTCCCATCATCTCCCTTATATTATATGCACAGTCTTCTGATGTCACTGTCCCGCTTTGCTATAAAGAACAACGTACCACTCTGTCATCCTGCCACTCGCCCCTCACACTTGCCTCTGAGGTGTTATGATTCTTATTCCAGCCATCCAGCATTGATCTGTGACTCTTGTTGTTGTTGTTGTTGTTGTTGTTGTTGTTGTTGTTGTTGTTGTTGTTGTTGTTGTTGTTGATGTTATTATTTTTTTGTTGGTGGTGCGCATCGTTACCACCACCACCACCACCACAACAACAACAACAACAACAACAACAACAACACACCAACAACAACAACAACAACAACAACAACAACAACAACAACAACAACAATAGCTGCTGCTGCTGTTGCTGCTACTGCTGCTCTTGTTCTTTTCTTCTCCGTCTTTTCTTCTTCTTCTTATCATCATCATCATCATCATCATCATCATCATCATCATCATCATCATCATCATCATCACATTTGTTATCATCGCAAAACAAATGTAACAATGACACCACCTCAATTAAATACAATCCATACGACAACCATCATTGCCATCACTGCAAAGCGTTTGGCATCACTTTCTTTATGACCTACTGATGGAACCCGATCAGTCTCCCGTTGTCCCCTGCCCGTTTTTTGCGCCTTCCCCTTGTAGCAACTGCTTTGTCACCTGCTAAGTCGTCCACCCACTGAATCGCCGATTGACTCCCCTTTTTTTATGTGTAAATAGCGAGCAATACAATTAGTGTCTTTGTTTTGTATCTTTTGTATGTTTGATGTATAATTACTGATATGTTTACTGTTTATTCTCGGATTTGTGGCGCAGTATAGAAGCTCATGTGTGTGTGCGTATGAGAGAGAGAGAGAGATTATTATTATTATAGTTTATTGACAGAATTTTTTCGATTACAAGGAGCTTAAAGTAAAAATCATTTCACGAAAATCATTATATCATATAAAAAGAGCTACAAATAAAAATCCTGTCCAGATAAAATTAACCAATTCACATTGCAAAAAAACAAACTTTCTCCAAACTTAACTCCTAAAAAAATTCAGAGAGAGAGAGAGAGAGAGAGAGAGAGAGAGAGAGAGAGAGAGAGAGGGGGGGGGGGGGGAAGTTGATGCTCAGTTTTCGTCATGCAGTGAATCGTATCTGATATCGTAGTTGGTAATGAGATATCCATTCACATCTCTTATTCTTAGTGTTAAAAGGAAAGTATGAGAGAAATGCACCTTTTATTATTTTTTTGTGGGGAGGCGCAAGTTTTATTTGGAAACTATGAAAGAAATCGACCTTTTCATGCATCTTTACAGTTTTGGTATGAAAATATGGAAGAAATCAACTTTTTAATTTATCTTTAGTGTTACTGGGAAGATGCGAACACAGTGAGCCTTTTTTTATGTAAATGGCTTGCATTATACAGACTTGACAGGGAAATAATGGTAAATAGTTTTCTTACAGGTTGCCTAACACGATAACTTGTGATAGAAAAATATGAAGTAAATATGTCTTCATAACTCGTTTGAATTATGCTGGAAATATTTTTATGAATATAATTCGCATTACAGCATCGATTTTCTCCTGAAGTGAATCTGTAAGAAATGTTTTGATGGGAAGATAAAAAAGAATGATATTTTTTAACGCGTTGTTTTCACCATTGGAATTTTCACAAGGAAGTATGGAGAAATTAGTCATATTCTAACTAATTTGTATCTTTTAAACTTTTTGCTTAGTGGATTAGAGATGAATTAAGAAAAAAGAAAAGAATAGAATACACATACATGATCTTCGTATTCGTCAGTCAAATTTTTACTTTTGTTTATTTATTCATTTGTGTTTATTTACTTACATATTTATTTATTTATTCATTTTCCTTCCTAATTCTCATACTTCTCCAGCACAAGTCACGAAGCGTTTCATGCCGTGCACTCGAACACCCGCGATTCAGTAATAGTCGTAGTCTTTAGTCTTATCTTGTCATTTCCTGCACCAGACGTAGCGAGGCTTGACATGCCGTGCACCCGGACACCCACGAAGCAGCAAAGCCTGAGTGTGACGCGGGGAGCGAGTTACAAAGTCAGCACGGAGAGCGATAAGTCTGAGGAAACAAAGTTGTGAGATTGAGGAAAACACGTGGCGGTGAAAGATCTGCCGCCACTCAGAGAGACAGACAAGACAGAGACCGCCGTGACCGTGGCCTCTCTAGCATTCCTGCCCTTGTTTCCGTGTGTGTGTGTGTGTGTGTGTGTGTGTGTAGATTTTAACATTAACTGAGAAAACCAAAAAGAACGAACTTCATATCAACGTGAAATATTAGGATGAAATCAACCTTCTTATAACCGATATCAACATTACTGTCGCCAAAATCACCGTTCCTTTAATTGAAACCAACATTCTTATAACCAAAACCAACATTTTTAGGACCAAAACCAACATTTTTAGGACCAAACCAACATTTTTAGGACCAAAACCAACATTTTTAGGACCAAAGCCAACATTCTTAGAACCAAAACCAACATTCTTAGGGCTAAAACCAACATTCTCACAACCAAAACCAACATTCTTATAAACATTCTTATAAACATTCTTATAAACCGCCATTCTTTTAACCCAAAACAACATTCTTAAACCACATTACGTCTCGACATTTCCAACCAGGGAGCAAAACTCAGCATTTGGTCGTCACGTGTTCTCATAATAGCAGCGCCTCACCAGGATATTACTCGCGAGGGTGTCAGAGCGGAGCCCACGCATCACCGCTGTCAGGGAAACAATATATCACTGAACTAATTCCTCTCTAGCAAGGAGATACATAACGTGTGCCACGCTTCTCGCTCCGTGATGGGACGAGGACACAAGGACACGAGAACACCAGAAGTTGACGTGGCGATTCTGATTTAAGTTTTCTATTCAGTATTTGTAGATTGAAACTCTTATAAGTGATTTAAACTTTTATTCCTGCCTCAAGTGAATTTATACGTTTTTTCAAAGGAATTTATTGAAGGTTGGAATATAGGTTCGATTTGTTCTTTAGTCTCGCGTTCGTCGTCTTCTTATTGCCACTCTTCCGGGAATGCGTAGGTGTGCTGGTTGTTTTGTGCTTCCGAAAAAATTGCGAACACGAGTTGGAATGGGAAGACCTGAGAACTCTTGGTGTTATTGAGACTCGCAGTGTTTTCTGCAGGCGTCCCCTTGTCCACCGCCGCCATAACACGCCGCCCAGGGTTGGAAAAGCGCGATAGCTCCAAAGTTTTGGCATTTTTACTTCCTCCAAACCTACAGTGAACGAGGGAAGGTCTGGGCCACCGAGGCCTTTTGGTTTCACCTGTGAATATTTCTGTAAAGGTATGTAGGCTGTGTGATTTTTATTTTATCGCTGTGGATGATTAAATTTCATGATGATGATGATGATGATGATGATGATGATGATGATGATGATGATAATAATAATGGTTCTAACAATATATATATATATATATATATATATATATATATATATATATATATATATATATATATATATATATATATATATATATATATATATATATATATATATATATATATATTTTTTTTTTATGTAGCAATGTTCAAGGGCAAAAACAACAAAGTGCTAACACCCAAATATTACAGTCAAAAGGAAAAAAAGAAAATTGGAACTTTCCATTTGAAGCTCAAGTCACAGGAAGGAGTTCCAGAGCTTACTAGTTAATTACAGGACTCCCATCTTTTCAAGAATATGTTCAGGAAACAGATTTCATGAACTGCTTTGTCCCTTTAAAATTGTAGTTTCTGAAGTTTCGTGAACATTTTGAATTGTGACCGATCGTAGCGTGAGATAAATACTTGCGAGAAGGGCTTGTCCATACGGAATCGCAAGTTATAGAGATAAACTTCTGGAAAATAACGTGTGTACTCGTATTCTCAGTGTTGCCAGTAGCCTGTCTCTACACCTTCCTGTTCAGCTTGAGATACCGTGTGGGCAAACCTTTTATCCACTATTTTCTTTTGTTTTTCTTATATCATATTGGTAGTAGTAGTAGTAGTAGTAGCATCATCATTATTATTATTATTATTATTATTATTATTATTATTATTATTATTATTATTATTATTATTATTATTATTGTGCACTCAGCCAGTCTCGTCGACGTGTAGAAACGAATTTTTTGTCTTCTTTGTCGCAAATCTATCAAATTTCTTCCATTTTCACTTCAACCTTTCTTTGGTCCCTGTGTATCTGTAGTCTGGGTTAAAACATGGTGGAGCCAGCCTTGCGTGGCGTAAATAAAATAGGTAGATTCACACTTGGTGCACCATCTCCCTAATCTTCCCCTGCTAGTGCTCCCTACACTCTCCGGGGAGCACCATTGACGCGTGAGGAGTACGAATAAGATTAACGATGTCTGAACGCACAAGGCCCCCACCTTGCCCTCATTATAAAACCTTTTAAAACGATTGAAAATAAGACCACCATGAAACCCTCCAGGAAATTGTTCTTGTACAGGTAGATATATTGAATTTATTTTCCGTTCCTTCAATAGCTGATCAGTAGATGTGCTATACAGGAAATGACCTTCGCCTGTCGCCTGTGAATATTTATAAGTATATTAATTAATTGAAATTTATGAATACTGCCATGTTATTGAAGTTTATAGCAGTCTTTAACACTGAAGTACTTGTGGGTCATTTAATTCATTCAGTGCCTACACTATTGAAGTATTAAGGGAGTGTTTTATACTATGTTGAGAGAGAGAGAGAGAGAGAGAGAGAGAGAGAGAGAGAGAGAGAGAGAGAGAGAGAGAGAGAGAGAGAGAGAGAGAGAGAGAGAGAGAGAGAGAGAGATAAAAAATCACTTATAATCTGGAAAATAGTATGAACTCTTACATAAACTTCCAGACACACACACACACACACACACACACACACACACACACACACACACACACACACACACACACACACACACACACACACACACACACACACACACACACACACACACACACACACACACACACACACACACACACACACCAACTCATCTTGAAATTATCCCCCGTCTTGTGTCCGCATTAGTGTCCCAAGACGCCCTACCCCTGCTGCTTACTGTCTACTAATCTGCGGTGCTCGTTGTGGCCAGGAGAGCTGCTGTGTGCTGGGGCGTGGCCTCGAGGATTAGTGTCGGACCCTTGGAAGATTTGAAGCGAGGGAGCAGAGTGAAGAAAAGTGGCAGGGAAATGTTTGTCTTGTGTTCCTGGTGGTGGTGGTGGTGGTGGTGGTGGTGGTGACGAAGGCGGAAATGATATCGCCTTTCATAGCGGTGAAGGTAATTAATTTTATGGAAGTGCTTTGTGCCTTATGATAAACGATAATTTAATTCACCTCCTCGCTGAGATGCATTTCCTGATTTTAGAGTATACGTGCACACACACACACACACACACACAAACACACACGCCATTACCACCACGGAGCTTAGTGGTATCTACTTTATTATTTATGGAGTGGCAATATGCTGTCTCCCTTTCTCATTTCCGTGACTCTTCATTGACGCTAATTACTCGCTGCTTCCCTGTAGGTGGCCTTGCCTTTTATTTACCCATTACCTAGTCAGAAGGTGCACAATGTTGGAGGGACGATGCTTCACTGTCATCGCCTCAGATGCCCACATTATCATCCTGGTCATGGCAAAGTTCTCCAGTGATCGACTTTGAAGCCGTCCAGCACCTCATTTCACATTTAGGGAACAAGAGCCAAGCTTGTCCCGATGTGTCAAGAGACAGTGTTCTCAAACCTTTCGTCGTCGCATCTCAGATTTCTTTAACATGCTTTCGTGGAAGTTGTTGGGATGTTCAAGGTTATTTTCATGATCAGTGATAGTTTAACAAGGATTCCGCATTGTCAGTGGAGAAACATTTGAGAATCCAACTAATCATTTCTTTGGCTTATGAAAACATCCCTTATGAGAACCCGAAGGGTTTAAAAATACGAAACAAAGACTCCAGCCAAGCCTCTGCCAGGAGGTAAGAGGCAGCCGTCAAAGTCTTGACCATCACGGCTTTTATTTATCCTCATCCCTCAGTGTGGCAGCGTCTCGGAGACGGCGTGGCGGCGACTGAAGGTGTTGTGTTGCAACTCTCGAGGCGCCTGACGTGCTAGTGAGGAAGGGAAGGTCACCATTCATTGCTGCGGAAAATTTCTGAGTTAGATTAAAGTAAATATTGAATGTAATCGTAGCAGATGTGTAACGAGAGGTGGCAGTTAACCCCTTAGAAGCAAAAATATAATACTAAATTTGATAAGATCCCATAATAATATTCAACGTAAAAATCAAACTAATGTCATGGTATTATTAGATGGCATAAGAAATGTCCGAGTCATACTTTAACACCAATAAATCCACCTGGTTTCTTCCTCTGTCGACTTGAAGTTATTTTTCGAACAAGTACATGGCACCACTACTACACAAAAAGCAGGAACAGCAACAAACACAAGCACCACAACAAGCTGTACCACCACCAGCACCACCACCACTAATACAAAACACAAACCAAGCGCCCTGTTGTGTTGTGCTGTCCTGAAGTGTCGTGTGTCGCGTGTGTCCACCCCCTGAACTCGTGAGGTGGAAGGCATTAATTCCTGGTGCGAGGGTGCAAACTCTAGCCTGCGGGAAGGTCTGGCTGTGAAGGGACCCGCTCTCGATAAGTGTGGTGGTCTGTGGCCATGAAGCTTGTTTACCGTACTGTCATCTGTTATTGTATTCATAAGCTCTTTTTATTCTGGCTGTGAAGGGACTCGCTCACAATACGTGGCTGTGAATCTTTTTGTCTATTGTGGTCTATTGTTGCATATATTGGGGAGAGGTTTTGTTCTAGTTCTGGCTGTGAAGGGACCCGCTCTGGACACGCACTGGCTTTAAATCTCGTTTTCTGTACGGCCATCTATTATTTAATACATTGGGGGACGTTTTTGTTCCTATTTGTACCAAGGTCCGCATTTTGAAACGCTTTGTTCTCTCATAGCTCTGTTGAAGGGCCGTAGATATTATTTGTAATGTTTTCATGGATGTTTTGTCCTACTTATAATGTAAAATAATAGTTAAATTATTAATAGAACTATGGAAACACCCTCGAAAACTCTAATAATTTCCTCTACCGCCTCTTAAATAGCTGAGATTATACAGTGAATCGTTTGAGAGTACGGTAATAAGGAAGACGAAAGAAAGCACAATCAGAGGTGGACTTCTTAGCTTTATATGAGGCTGTTAGTGATGAGCTGTACTCTCTGATATAAAGTAAGAAATATTGCTTGGGTAGTAAAGGCAAAGACTGACAAAAGAAGGCACTCGCATATTAAAGCTATATTTGAGCTATTTTACGTGCTCTCTCTCTCTCTCTCTCTCTCTCTCTCTCTCTCTCTCTCTCTCTCTCTCTCTCTCTCTCTCTCTCTCTCTCTCTCTCTCTCTCTCTCTCTCTCTCTCTCTCTCTCTCTCTCTCTCTCTCTCTCTCTCTCTCTCTGCAGTGGATGCCATCTTTATTCTTTAAGTGTTGTCTGCACTCTTATTTCTTCCTTTATCACTTGCTCTCTTATCTCTTGTTTTCACGTTCAAGTTCTTGGTTTTACTTTTGCAAGAACTAAAGCTTTATTCTATTTTTCCACCGTGCGTCGTTTTTTGCACTAAATGATTGTGATTGTAATAATATCTCTTAACCCTTTCATTACCATTACCACGTCGTTCTTTAATCACTAACCACTCTGAGACACCTTTTTTTTCTTCTTCTTCTCTCTCTCTCTCTTCTACAACCACCTCCAAACTTGGTACCGGCCAAAAATAGCAAAATCTATTCTTTTTATCCCTCATTTTCTTATAGATGCTTTTGTTTATGTAAGAGAGCCATTGACCAAAGGAAACAAAAAAAAAATAGATAAGATAAATAAATAAATAAATAAAAATCCCACTGAGGTGAAGAGAATCATCGAAAATTGAAGGATAAGTGTCTTGAAACCTCCCTCTTGTAAGAACACTCCATTGTTTTTAGTGCTGTAATTACTGGATATCGCAATGAAACGGTTAATAGGTATTGAGTGCAGCTACCACCATTATGAGACTGTCCTGTGCCTATGATTGTCAACACTGCCCTTGGTTACAGGTAGTTAGGCCATACTGCAGATAACAATCGCCGCAGTAATAAAATATCAACTTGTGCACGTCAGAAATGCCAACAGTGAACGTAAAAATCATAGTTGGACATCTTGTAATTCATATCGGCTATTATCAAAAGGAAGCTGAAAAAAAAGTAAGGCAATAGAGCAGGAGTGTTTGAGCATTCATATTCCTTTGCGTTTCAGAAAATTTAAAGGAAAAACCCCCGAAAAAATGTACAAATAAAAAAATTTCTGCTACCGTAATATTCTGTGGTGTGTTAACAAAAAAGAAAAGACGAAAGAAAGTAAGGAAAAAGTTTACCTTCCATTATATTCTGCTATGTTTTAATTGTTGCAGTGGACAAAAGTGCACACAGCGGCGTAAGGGGCGGTATGGAGAGGTGTCTGCGCCGCACCACCACGTGACAAAGAGACGCAGCAGTTCCCTTCGGTCTACTAAATCGTGACTCATGTTGCCTCACTCGGTTGATAGTGCAACCACATGGGGAGAATTTTGAGCCCGTGTGTGTGTGTGTGTGTGTGTGTGTGTGTGTGTGTGTGTGTGTGTGTGTGTGTGTGTGTGTGTGTGTGTGTGTGTGTGTGTGTGTGCTCGCGCGCGTTCGTAATGAAGTGACTCATTTTTCCTCAGTCTGAAAAAAAAAAGATTTTTGTTACAAGAATGTAATTTCTCAGGTGAAAATGTTTTTTTTTTTTTTTCCCACGGTTTTCATGTTTTGGCTCTCAATGTGGCTTTTTTTTTCCGTGTTTTTGCTCATGCACACAGGTGGGTCTGAGTGTGAACCGCATCGCTAAACTTTTTTGATAATTATAATCTATAATGAAAGCTGTATAGATTATTAAGAATATTTATTTATGAGTTGAATGATAAGCTAACAAGTACTCTGCGTAATCAGTATGGAAAAATAATTTTGAAAACCCGACTGTGGCTTTTGAAAATAGTTCGTATGAGAGAACAAAACATTTATAAATAGAGCATGTATTGTGTTGTCGCTGGCGGGCATGCCGGCGTGTTACTTAGGTGACTGGGCTGTTGGGAATGTGATATTCTTTACTGCGTGTATATATAGTCTGTGCTGTTCTCTTTTTAAGTGTGAATGTTCCGTCATTCTCTGCGTGCTCTCATTTTAAGGGTCTTGTTATAATTGTTAAGGTTTACTGTATCGGTCACTGCTGTTCATATGGGGTCACTGTTTCAGTTGCTGGTTCAGTCGAGTCGAATTGTGAGACTGCCTCCAACATGAGGTCAGTCAAGCTCCAGCCCCTGTATAGCAAAGTACGCTTCAGTAAAGACCTCCCCGCCACAGTTACAGTAATATCCCTCTTATCCGGCATCAACGGAACCGCCGACATGCCGGATACTTGAATATTGCCGGATACTTGAATAGAAGTGAAATAATGTCCACAATCACCACCCTACACTTACGCATCTTACCATAACAAAGATCAGCTGATCTTAATCAGCAGCTGATCTGATCAGCTGCTTAAGTGTAAGCACAACACGCTTCCTCTTTTCTACAACTTTAGGCATGATGAAGGCGTCAGGTGATAAACAGTGCACATGCGGGACTGAGTCACTGAGTAAACACAGTGCAGTGGGCTGCGGATGGCGCGAAGCAGTGCGCTCTGGTGGCGAGGGGACAAAGTATGCCTCTCCCGGGAATTTTAATCGATTTTATGAGTACACATTGATTTTTTATTGATTTTAAGGCTCGGGGAAAAATGTGCCAGATACTTGAAGCTGCCGGATACTCGAGTGCCGGATAAGAGGGATTTTACTGTAATTGGACATTTACTTCGCCGTGCTGCGGTTGGTACAGGTCTACTTGTGTTACCTGGAAGATATTTTATTATTTTTTTTTTCTCTCTCTCTCTCCAAGCAACTGAAAATTGGGTCTTACGAAGCTAAGAATTTCGTAGAATTTATTCGGATACAGAAACATATACAGACACTCGTTGCCAAGTATAAAGTTTTATTATGAACTCAGAAAACTTATAAGAGTTCTTTGTCAATATAAATGTTCACTATCGAATCGCAAATTTTCTTTTTCGACCAAATAAGGGCTTTATCGACTCAAAAAAAAAAAGTTATATTAAAAGTTTTGTATCGATTCACACACACACACACACAAAATCTTTAATGACTCACATTTTTTTTTAATGACTTAACTACCATCTACTGACTTACAAAAATGTTCCCTGTAGAGTGACAAATGTTCTCTCAGTTCACAAATATTTTCTATCGGGTCAGCAATGCCCCCCATAAACTGGTCCTAACACACCAGAGTCCCTGTGATCATTTGTCTTGATAGGGTTTCCTTCTGTTAATTCTGATGTATTGCTCCTTTCGCTCCTAATACAGCCGAACTCTTCTCACCGCTTCTCCCAAGAACTAATTTCAGGCTTCGCTTTAATCTTTATTGCAGACTTGACCTTATTGTTGTCCTTATCTCAAAAAGAATTATGTTTTGCCCTTCCTTCCTGTGACCCTTTGTGTGGTAGACTTGTAGTGGATATTCGATTACAGTACAGAATATTAGCATGTAGATGGCAATTGAAGGCAGAAAGCAGGGCAGTCAGTAAACAGAGTGGAGAATGATGAGATGAATCTTTGTTTGGGAGTGACTTGAAATAGACGAACAGATGACAAAAATAAGTTTATGAAATAAAAAAAAAAGCCAGTAATATAAACAGTGTTGTCACCTCAGCAGTGATTATGGTACCTGAAGCATGAGAAGAAGGCGCAAGAGAAGCGACTGGAAGTAGCAGAAATGAGAACGTGGCGATGGATGTGTGGGGGTCACCAGAAGGAGACGCAAGAGAAGCGATTGGAAGTAGCAGAAATGAGAACTCGGCGATGGATGGGTGGGGGGTCACCAGAAAGAACAGAACGAAAACTGAAAGGGTACGAGCAATATTCATGGAGAAAAGACTTAAGTGGTTTGGACGTGGCTTGAGAGAGAACGAGGGCGATGGGAGAAGAAGCACCACGCAGATGGAGGTCAGCGGGAGAAGGACGAGAGGCGGACCAAGACTCAGATGGAAGAGCACAAGGGAATGAGAGAGAGAGAGAGAGAGAGAGAGAGAGAGAGAGAGAGAGAGAGAGAGAGAGAGAGAGAGAGAGAGAGGACGACGCGCAAGATAGGGCAAGACAAAAACAGCCAGCAAGCAACAAAGACCCGTAAATATGTAAAAATAGAAAACGTAAAAGAAAAAAAAACTAATAATGATAGGGAAAAAAGTAATTATACTTTTGATTTACTTGTATATGGAGTTTCAGTCTTACTCTCATCCACCTCACGTGTGTAATACAAGACGTGACCCGCCATTCTAAACTGATAAGATGTGGGTGTGTTAGCTCCAGTGTTTTCCATTCTCAGGTATCAGACACATTTCAGGGAGCTTTACAAGTATTGCCTCGAGTTATCGGAGCATGGAATTCGTTGTTTTTCTCACCTTTAGTGGTAATATGAGGCCAATAATGTGTGGCACTGAATTTATGTATCACCTCTGACTGTGTTCAAGGTTCACAGAATAGATGTATACGCGAGTGTTTAATGCAGAAGGTTAGGTTTTTGTTTGCTTAGCTGTGGATGAGTGAACAAAATCATTAAATCTTCTCATTAATTTTTTTATAACATATTCAGTGCGAGTTTCTCACAGACTTGGTAGAAAACGGATTTGCAGCTTTTTGTTATTTATTTATTTATTTATTTATTTATTTTATGATTTTGCGATGGTTTCAGTGCATCGCCTCGTTCTCTTCCTTCTCATAACAGAAACTTGTCTGGCGAAAGAACTAAAGGTAGTGGATTGAGGTAAGGGTTTTTCTTTTCGTTTTTTTTTTTTTTTTTTCATTTTGTCTTGCTGTTTTTGTTTTTCTCTTTTTCATTCAGTCCTACCTTGTTCTTTTTCTTGTTGTTGTTGTTGTTGTTGTTGTAATTATCATCATCATCATCATCATCTTCAATCATTTAACACTGATAAGAATAAATCCACAACAAAGTGGAGTCCGCGGCACATTTAATCCTTCTGCAAGCCTTCACTCACTTCAGACTTGAACCTTTCCTTTGATCCTGGTGGAGCGTCTCATCCTTTTGCTGCGCGTTACTGTTTCTGTTTTTCTCTTTCATTCAGTCCTTCCTTGTTCTTTTCTTTTCTCTTAGGTGATGTAGAAATGAACAACAAATTCAGTCCGAGTTGGTGATACACTTGATCCGGCCGTCAATCTTGCAAGACTTTCCACTTTTACATTAATTTCCATGCAGTGTGTCGTTCATCTCCGGTGCAAAACAGAAGCGTCTCTTTGTGTGATACCAGTGTGTGTGTCTTCTTCTTTCGGCTGCTCCCATTTAGGGGTCACCACAGCAGATCACTCTTCTCCAATGCGCTCGATATTCTTTGCCCTCCTCTGTTACGCCCACCACTTTCATATATCCCTTCAGTGTGTGTGTATTGAGGATAAAACTTATACTTCCATAGTGGAGCATTGCACAGTACAGCCCTGGAGCTTCTGGTCATCTCTGCGCTTGCCCGTCTTTACTGGAGACTTGTAACTTGTAATTGTGCAGCAAAGGAAATGTTCAACTAGAAACATCAGCGCTGTGTACGAGTCTACGTCATAAGTAATGTTGAGTGACACGAGTGCAACCTGCTGGCAAATATATTTACTGTTATTCCGAGACGTTCTTTTGTGAGAGAAGTTAGTTCTTTTGTGAGAGGAGTTAGTTCTTTTGTGAGAGGAGTTAGTGTGCAAGCGCTTTGTTGTAGATGTTCATGTAGCTGTTTGTATTCCTAGTTTCTTGAGGCTTCAGTCTTTTCCATGTAGTTGCATGTTTTTTTTTTAGTTTCTTAAGACTTCGGAATTCTCCATTTACGTTGTTGTATATTTTTTACTTTTAGTTTTTAGAGACTTCGATATTCTCCGTGTAGGCGTTTGTAATTTTTATTTTCTTTAGACTTCGGTATTTTCTATTTGTAGTCTATTTATACAAACGACGATCAAGTGTGTTTACTCTTTTTCAACTATTTCACCACAAAGAACACGGTGCGCGACTCGTGTTAGGTTGTAGCGGCTTTGCTTTTACCATCTTCAGTTCTTGGCGTCACCTTTCTGCAGTCAGTTTTATATTCACGCTAAACAGAATTATACGTAGATAACACCAGTAAAATATCACCTTGAGTCCTCAGTGCCACCTTCCTGTCAACTTACTCACACACACACACACACACACACACACACACACACACACACACACACACACACACACACACACACACACACACACACACACACACACACACACACACACACACACACACACACACACACACACACTAAACAAATCATTATGATAACGTCCAAGAGTAGAGAAGTGAAAAGAACAGTGAAGCTAAACCATCAAATAAAAACTGGTGTATAACTCGTGAAGAGAAATGAGGCAAGAAATATGAATGAGTCGGCACTTTGCTATACTAATATATAGAAAGGAATTACAAGTTATTTACGAAGGAGGAAAAAAACGCGGATAAAATAAACATGGAAGGTCAGAGCGGAACATGAAAGTGTCGGCAGCGTCCACCCGCGTCCCAGGAAACATGAAATACCCATCGTCCACTGCTTCCCGTGCGTGCGTGGGTCACTCGCCGCAAAAAAGCGAGCGCATATTAAACACTGCTACACCTCTGCTTCGCTATTCTGGCAAAGCGAAGGCACCTGGAAAAAGGAGTGCACGTAATGAAAAGGAAAACAAGAACACTGTCAAAAATTGAATACCACGTTTAATTGAAATCGAGCACGTAAAAAAAGAAATCGTAATAAAAAAAAAAAGAGGTTATAGCGTATAGTGAAAAAAAAACATAATGAATAGTAAAATTATGAAATATGATACATGTTAAAAAAAAATTATAATAACGCATAGCGGAAAGGAGGAGACAAAAATAAACTGAAATGAAGTAGAACACATGATAAAAAAAAAAAAATGTCGTCTTGCATGTTGAATTAACACTTGCACCACGCGTCGACTAAGAGACTAAGGGACTGTTGCTTCTGTACCTGTAAAGCTGCTGGGAATATTGTGTTTATTTACTCGCTTTGTTATATATGATTCTTAACCGGCACTGCGAAACACAAAGCCGGATTGTTGTAGGCAGGTCCTCACAGAACATGTGAAAGAAACTGTCAGTAAGCGAATGTGGTGCCGCGAAGACTGCTTTCTGTTGTGTTAAGTGCTGATGAGGAACCACAATTTTTCACTTCCACAATTTTCCACTTCCATAACAATCACTGATATTTACGAACCCATGAATTTGAGGGAAAACCTAACACGTGCCTTACTGTTCCTTGATAACAGTAGTGTGGTACGAGACAGCGATGAGACGAGGTTTCGCAGAGGTTTCGCAGTTTCATCTCCATAACTTCTAAGAGGCTAAAGTGAAGGTGATGGTGTTTTTTCAAGATTATTTTCATGATTGTGGTAAAAGTTTAACAAGTATTCTTCATTGTCAATTGGAAAAAAAAAAAAAACACGAGAACCTGGGTGATAATTTCAGTACCCTTCGAAAATATTGTCATTGAAATCCCAAAACGTTGAAGAATACAATACAGATTTGGCTTGGATGGCCTGGACTAAAGGGGCAGCCTTGCTAAGGACTTAAGTGTATAAAGAGAAGTTGTTAATGTGTGTGGGTGCTGATCAAAAGACGGAGGGAGAGGAGGAGAAGGAAACAAGGAAAAGGAGGAGGATGAAAGTAGTGCGATTAATGTAAAGAAGGGAGCAAGAGAAGAAGAGGAGGAAAAGAAAAACAAGGAGGAGAAGGAGTAGGAGGAGGATGAGAGAAGTGCGATAGAAAGAAGAGACCAAGAGAGAAATGGGAAGGATTAAAAGCAGGTGCGTAGGATGAGAAAAAAAAAGAATAAAGAGAAATGCATTCAATGGAAAGGAAAGGATGAAGAGAAATGCGCTTAATAGAAAGGAAAGGATAGAAAATGTGTGTTGAGAGGGAAGGAGGAAGCACAGTGATGTATTTGAATAGAAAGGAAAGTATTGCCAGAATAGCGGTGAATAGGGAGGAGGGGAAGAGAGAAGTGTGTCGATTAGAAAAGGAAGATTAAAATTGATAGGGAAGGAGGAGCTACAAATATATGCATCAAATAACAAAAGAAGTGACCATGTAGAGATCCGTTGAATGAGAAGCTCACCAAACCTTGCAGTCACACTTAGTACTCAACCTAACCTAACCTAACCTACCTAACCTAACCTAACCTACCTAACCTAACCTAACCTAACCAAACCTACCTAACCTAACCTAACCTACTTAACCAAACCTAACCTACCTAACCTAACCTAACCTAACCTACCTAACCTAACCTAACCTACCTAACCCAACTTAACCTAACTTAACCTAACCTAGCTTAACCTAACATAGCTTAGCCTAACCTAAGCTAACGTAACCTAATCTAACCTATCGGAAGAAAAGATAGATATGCATTGAGAGGGAAGGAGGCACGGATGCATTTGAATAGAAAGGAAGGTATTGCCGGAATAACGTTGAATAGGAAGGAGGGGAGAGAGAAGTGCGTTGAATAGAAAAGGAAGCTTAAAATTGATAGCGAACGAGGAGCTTGAGATATATGCATCGAATAACAAAAAAAAAGGGGCCGTGTAGAGGTGCGCTGAATGAGAAGCACACTAAAATTCTAGTCACTCTTGGTACCCAGCCTAAAGTAACCTAACGTAACTTTACCTCACTTAACTTTAGCTAACGTAACCTTACCTAACCTAACCTTAACAACCTAACCAAACCAAACCAAACTTAACCTAACCTAACCTAACCTAACTAACCTAACCTAACCTAACGTAACATTCCTAACCTAACCTGACATAACAACCTAACCAAACCAAACCAAACTTAAACTAACCCAACATTACCTAAGCTAACCTAACTCATACTAACCTAACCTAATGTATGCTAACCTTACCTAACCAAACCAAACCAAACTTAACCTAACCTAACCTAACCTAACCTAACCTGACCTGACCTTACTTAACCAAACCAAACCTAATCTAACCTTACATTCACTCTTGGTACTTAACCTAACGTAACCTCATTTACACATTTACGGCTTTCCGCCCAGTTTGAAGTGATTTGTGCTGCCTGTCGTAACTCTCCCACGTGACGCCAAGTGTCCGCGCTGGTGAGGGATCAGGCACACGTAACGAGGTCGCTGATTACTTTCGCTGACTCACCGCCTTCACCTTACCCGCTCTCCCTTCACCTCAGTCACTCCCTTGCCGCTGACTCGCCGCTTTTCTTCCTCACCGCTAACCCTCACATCTTTCCTCACCACCACGCCTCATCAACTCACATCTTCCCTCACCACTTACCGTAACAACCCTCACATCTCCCTCCTCCACCCTCACATCTTTCTTGGTATTCTCTGTAATAAGTAAGACAGAAAACATCCGCCACACGCGTCACACTGCGCTGTTTATTCCTGTCTCTCTTAATTTCACGGACCTAAAAGTGGAAAAATGGTCGTGATTTAACTGCAAAAATTCACTTAATGTCTTCTTGTGGATTTGTGGCTGTCCTGAATTTCTCTTACAACTCTCTTATAAACAAGATTATCTGTGTGTGTGTGTGTGTGTGTGTGTGTGTGTGTGTGTGTGTGTGTGTGTGTGTGTGTGTGTGTGTGTGTTTTACATTGTTTTCTTCAGTGAGGAACGCGACGAGGAAGTGGAAAAGGAGCAGAGGATGAAATAAAAAAAGAAAGTATAAATGGAGGAAGGTTGTGAGGCAAGAAGGAAAAGGAAGAAGTGGTAAACTAATTAGAAGAAACACAAAGGAACACCAAAAACTGAAGGAAAAAAGAGGAGAGAATACAAGAGGAAAGATCACAAATTCATCAGCCTTTATATTCTATCGCCTCACTTCGAAGAGTCTTTTCAATATCAACATAAAACTCAAGACGAAAACTCAGCTTGCAGGAACCACTGGCAGAATATTAATTGGCGTGAAGCTGAACGCGCGAAATTTTACTGTGAAATCTGTTAACTGCCTCAACTCGTCAAAATTCCGGTTTGTTTTCTTCTCTCCACTGCGAACTCCGTGTTTTGATTTTACGTCCCAGAATTGATGTGTTTCTCTCTACTTTGAAATTGAATGCTGCTTTGCTTTACTCACTATGCTTACAACATACACGCTTTGTAACTTTTTTTTGTCAGCTGTGAGAATATCCGATCCCTGTTGATCATTTGAACTTCCCATTCTTGTATGACGTGAAAGGACGTTGTATTTTATGCTTGGTGTGCTTGATTAATCTGTCACGACTCACTGCGTTGTTTCCTTTCGTTCCTTGTTAACTTTCCCGTGGCTGATCTCCATTTTTCAGTCTCTCAGCCTTGGCATTATAACCTTCAGCAAGTGAAGCGTATTTACTGATCTTTTTTTTTTCTTTTAATGTAAAATCTACACTGTTGTTATTATCTGTCGTCTGAATTTATGTCCGTGTTTATGTAATCTGAAATATTATATATAGCTTCATCATCATCTCATCATCATCATCATCATCATCATCATCATCATCATCATCATCATCATCATCATCATTACAATCGCCGTCATTATTAGGGAGCTTTAAATGATTAGACAAATTTATGGATGGGGATGATAGGTGAAAATAGGTAGATATGTTTAATATGTGTAAGTTTGCTGGCTTCTTGCAGCTTCCCTTATTTTTTTATGCTCTTATCATCATCATCATCATCATCATCATCATCATCATGTCGATATCATTGCAAGACGAAAGCTGATAATGAATTGCATTAGACCAGACATCAAACCAGGATACTCGTAATGTGAACCAAAATTTTCTGTAATTTCTAAATCTCACTTGAAATGCAAACTTTTTTTTTTTTGTGATACATTAGTGAGCTGAACGTTATTAGCAAGTTTTCTGCTTACTAAGAATGCTCCTTGAAATTCTAATATGGTTTACCTGCGTGAGGAAATAAGTGGTTGCTGTGAAGTTTGATCAGTTTGTTTCCCTTCTGGTGTGACTTTCTCTACATTTCCTCAGCAATTTTCCATTCCATGTTCTCTTCCTTTCATGAAATTTGCAATCTGTCTGGCTTCGGATTTTCCACGTCCGTGTCCTTCATAACCTATTAAATGTGTATTATTTTCTTTATTAGTTCTGTGTTGGCCTACATATTTCATACGGTAGCACAGTCTCTCTCTCTCTCTCTCTCTCTCTCTCTCTCTCTCTCTCTCTCTCTCTCTCTCTCTCTCTCTCTCTCTCTCTCTCTCTCTCTCTCTCTCTCTCTCTCTCTCTCTCTCTCTCTCTCTCTCTCTCTCTCTCTCGTGTGTGTGTGTGTGTGTGTGTGTGTGTGTGTGTGTGAGTGTGTGTGTGTGTGTGTGAGCATATTCTCAAACGATTTGGGGTTTTATTTTGACTTTTTAACAAGCTCCAGTGCAAGATATTAGTGTTTACATGACTGCTTTCATAATTGTAGTGAAAAACCCAACAAGAATTCTACATCAACAGTAAAAAACACTCAAAAAAACCTGTGATCTTTTATATTAAGCTGAGAAAAGATAGAGTTTAAAGCTAACATGTCAGACAGATAGACAGACAGAGGGAAGCAGAAAATCGGACTGGATGGGGAGGCAGCAGCAATATCCTCGCCAGTACTGACAAGAGTGTTCACAGCTGCTGGACTCGAGGCACTTCACTGCCCCACAGCCGCTGCCTTGGGGTGTGGGTGGGGGGGGCGGCGGGGATGGCATAATGGGACGTCATATGGAGTCCGGGGAAAGTGTATTCGAGACAAGGGGACAGATTCAAGATAGAAGGTTGAAAGACTTGCCTTCCTGTTCCTAGCAGTTTGGGTGTCTTATCTCGGCTACTTTTAACAAGGTCTCGGTAAAGTTAATAGGGTGGTCAAAGGTGTTTTTTCCATATGATTCTAGTGGTAGTGGAACAAGGACCCCATATCGTCATCAGGAGGGGAAAAACACCCATGGAAACCTGCATAAATATCCCCGTGGCCATTAAAAATACGGAGTGTGGGAGATCAAAACGTTGATGAACACATGCTTTGCTGGTGAGATTAAAGTTGACACGTTATTTATCTGTGTGTTTAAAAAAGGAAAAAAGGAAGAGATGAAGAAACATTAGAAAATAAGAACATAAGGGAAGTTGCAAGAAGCCATCAAGCCTACATCTAACACACCTGTATATTTCCACCTATTATCCTAATAAAAGAAAAAGAAAAAAAAAAGAACCAGGTCCGTCTGTTGGCAAGGCTACTACGGGGCCGCCCACTCACGGTCGCGATCCCACTACTGCTCCACACGGATGCTTTTGGCTGCTGGGTTTCCCCCCTGGCCCATTTCACACCTCCTTAGGCAACCTGGACGCCCTCGGCTCCCCAGGGGCGGCCATATTGATGCCGAGCTTAGTGCGGACGCCCACTCAACATGGGGAGTCCTGCAGCAGTGATCCTTACCCCAAGCCGTCCGCTGGCCCATGCCTCCGCGTCGCCGGATTACAGGGCTGCGCCACCAACCCCGGCGAAAGGATTTAGAAGTGAAGAATTGGTTAATTAACTCTTTCACTGCAATGTGCAACAATTCGCAAGCTCTCTCGACAAAGAAAAGATTAGAAGACTAGAATTTCTAATGTTTAGTTAGCGTACTTCACAGAGGTAGCCATGGAACACAAAGCAATGGCTCAGAGTGGTTTGTGACTTAAAAACCTTGTGCCGAAGAGCGGTGGAAGAAGGGGTAGGGAAGTGTAAGGAAGCCGGAAGAATACATCGAAGTTAATCTATAATAGAATACTAAGTTAAAATGTATCCATAAAAAAAGAATAAGGGAGGTTTATGGTAATGTTTTCGGTCGTGCCTGGGTTGTGAGACCTTCCTTGCTGAGTTATCAAATTGGCGTTCTTGTCTTGGGTTTTCCTGTTTCCACCACCATAACCACCATCATTATCAGCTCAGCCACAGCCACCACCACCACCATCACTGCCCTCACTGCCTTCGCTTCTATCATCATCATATTTCCTTTCTCCTTTTTCCTCTTTTTCTTCCTTGTCATCATTCCCCTCCTCCTCCTCCTCCTCCTCCTCCTCCTCCTCCTCCTCCTCCTCCATCAGTGCCTAGCGACGAAACGTTCAAAGGAAGCGAGTCCTTGTCATTTCCTTTTTATTTCTTACTTTTCTCGCGTTTATTTCTCCTTTCCTTTCTTTTTCTTTTGCTTCTTCTTGTTCTTATTTGTGTTCTTACTTTATCCTGTCTCTGTTACTTCCACACACACACACACACACACACACACACACACACACACACACACACACACACACACACACACACGAAGCCAGTGATCAGGTACAGTAAATAATAGATAAAATCTGAACCAATTAATAGAAAAAAAAGGCAATAAATTAAAAAAAAAGGGCGTGAATAAACAAACCATACTGAATATTAACGCCTCGTGAATCTGCAAATATTGGATTGTAGTGTGAATTCTGTTATTTTCCTATGTCCATTTAATTCGAGAGTTATGAGTTGGTGAGGGACAGGCTGGAAAGGAAAGTTAGCGACGGGAAGTGTTGGACGGAGATGGGAAGGATATGGACAGGCAAAGGAAGGGTTTAAGGGGAAAGATGAAGAGACACAGCTAGGGACGAGGAATGTAGAAGAGTTTAAAGGAAGACTAGAGTTTGAGGGATTGTCAGAGAAATGGTTTAAGGGGAAGACGTCGCGGGTGAAGCAGGAGTTAGTTGTAAGGAAAGGTGGTGGTGTGAAAGACGGTGTAGGGCAAAGTTTAAAGGTTAAGGGGGAGTGTTAGGTTACATTGAGGTGTTGTTCAGAGTTAAGGTAGAAGTGTATAGTATTTCTTAACCTTTTATTTTATTTTATTTTTTATTTTATTTTTTTCTGTTATGTCTTAAGTTTTTTTTCCAGTGTTGGGTAAATTCACGTGTGTCAGGAAGAATTAAGTTTAAAGTGTTATATATACATATTTTGTTTTTGTTTTACTTATTTCGTATTTTTTTCTGTTGTCTTAATGTTTTCTTTTCTCTCAGGGTGTTGGAGTTAATTCACGTGTCAGGGAAGATTAAGTTCGAAATGTGTATAGTATTTCCTTACCTTTTATTATACCTATTTTGACTTTTATCAGATACGTGTCTTATTTTTTTAATCTATTTTTCCCAGTGACATTCATCCCTGTGCCTTTATAGCGGCGTATAGTGGCGGTGGTCAGGTGGCGGCGGGTGTATCGTTTAAACCTCTGCTACTCTTTTTAAGGAAGCTCTCGGATGTGGAATTAGCGCGGCATTAACTATCACTATCTCAGGATTTGGCCGCGTCGCGTTCCTCCGTGGCCTTTCTTACTGATACTGAATTCTCTCCCCTCTCACACTCGCCTTGCACACATCTGTCATTATTACCGGCTTGATCAGTGTTTTAAGAATGGTCTTCACTGCCACGTTAATTATTACTACCTTCGCCTTGTCCCTGGTTTCTTTTCTTTTCTTTTCTTTTCCTTTTTTTTTCTTGCTGACGGTTTAGGTTAGGTTACGTTCTCTTGTATATGCGTTTGTATTATCTGTATTAATGTCTTTTTTTTTTTTTAGAAAGTTTTGTATTGCAGCAGTACATTTTTTCTTCTTGGTGTTTTTTTTTCTTTTTGTTGGTCAGTATTACTTGTATCAGTATTCGTGCTTGTGTTATAACGTCAAATTGTTTCTATCTTGAGGTTTATCATATCCTCTTCCTTACTGGTTTCCTTGTCTCTTACTTATTATTATTATTATTATTATTATTATTATTATTATTATTATTATTAATTTATTTTATTTTTTTTATTTTATTTTTTTTTTATTTATTTATTTGTTTTAACCATTCGCCCTTTGTTGCTTGTATCAGTTTAAATAAGGCTCCTCTCTGTCGATTACTGTCTCAGGATTTATTCATGCCCTGTTCCTTCCTGGTCTCCTTGCCTTTCTTACTTATTCATCTCCTCCTGCTTTGGCTTGATAGCTTAAGCTTACCTAAACATTTTGCTCTGTCATGATCCATTCACTTCCTGTTTCTTCCTGTTTTTTCTTGTTTTCCTTATACTTTTCACATTACTTGGCACATTCGTTCTTAATGGCAAACCTCTCTAAAATATTTCTTTTTTTTTTTTGGGCTTACTCTGTATAAATTCGGTAATCTATCTTTATTGCTTTATTTTATGTGTTTGTAAAGTTACAATACAGTGCTTCCAGTCTTGTCAGTAATAGCATGTCGCAGAGAAAGTTTAATGATCCATCTCTTGCATTATCCTGACACTCACCTCGCCTCTCAGCATTGCCTGTTGTGGCAGCAAACTCGTCTGTTCTTTGTTATACCGAGGACGATCATCTCTTTAATTGCTACGTGGTGTGTGTTGTGCTCTGCCTGCGTCGCGTTGAGCTGTTGTTTTGAATCTGTTTCCGAATTGTTAGCATGTTTTTCATTGTTAGGAGCATTTCACATTGATTGCGGATACTTTTGTGTGTGTGTGTGTGTGTGTGTGTGTGTGTGTGTGTGTGTGTGTGTGTGTGTGTGTGTGTGTGTGTGTGTGTGTGTGTGTGCGCGCGCAAAAGGGTGTGTAGTCTAATGCACCCTCAACGAGAATTTATCAAGATGTAGTATTGCCGCGTGCTCAACAAGGAAACAGTTGCAAGCCTTTCCATTCAGTCTTTTAGGATACCACCAAAGGACTTCATTAAGTTTGTATCCTAATCAAGGTGCGAAGAACTGTCTGTACGTAACTATTCGCTGTAATATTTTTACTTGCTCTTATTTTGGTAATAATAATTTACTTACTGGAGTTTGGGAATTCTCTGCATAACTGAATGGGTTAATAAATAAAACATTCTTGGTATATGTGAAAGAAGAGTATGTCTAAGCTATGAAATATTAATTGGAACAAAAAATTATTCTCTTGAAAGAAATCATCCTATATTCAAAATCTGCATCTAGCACACGCTCCGAAACGCCCTTAGAAATATTATTACTTCTTGTGGTTGTGAGTTGTGTCAGTGCCAGCGTTATTACTAGGTACACTCATATTCACTCTGCCACACACTCTTAAACATCGTTAAAAAGATACAATACCAATTCATGCATTATTACTTACACGCTAGACATCTCTTATTCAGTGCATCCTTTCCTGCTTCACACTCTTCAATGCTTGTCTGCTTCACACTCTTAAATTACACAAAAAAAAACATTCAATACAGATTTATGCATTACGTGCACACTAAATATCTCATTCACTCCTTCGTTTTCTCTACATTTGTCACACACTCTTAAACATCATAAAACATTCAGTTCCAGCTGATGCATTGCCAGATACAAACTAGACATCTCTTATTCACTGCGTCCTCTCCTCCATATCTGCCACGCGCTTAAACATCTTAAGAAATAGCAACACAAAACTGTATTCAGCGCGCCGTCCTCACTGCATCACTGATTTTATAGA